>NW_027656395.1:0-94762 GCF_964235325.1 Thermobia domestica
TTAACCTATTTAAAATGTTATGAAATATTGTTATTGTTGAATTTGAGCAACCAATTATGCCAGTCTATGTGCTATGTGTTATAATGTTCCATTTTATTATTGTGCTTGGTGTCCCGGGTTCGATCCCAGCCCCCGCCAAGTGAACTTTGTGGTGGACAAACACCGTGTGCGTGTTTTCTCGGGGTTCTCCCGTTTCCTCCCACTTTCTTCATTCCACCATTTCATTCATTTCTCATTATCACCGTCTCCTTTAGCCTAACCGGCATAACCGTGGGACGTAAAACTCAAAGATTTCATTTCATTTTTTTCCATTTTATTATTACTATTATATTGTTTATTATTTGGTACAGTTACAGAATGTTTGCAAGTTGTAAGTTAGTACTAGGTGCTTTATACAGAAGCTTTGTCATCTCCGTGAATGCCATTTCTCTGGTTTCTAAGCACTAAAGTCTTGAAGAAAAAGAACGAAAAATGTTAGTTCGGAATGAAAAGTAAATTGTGACACTATTAATCTTAAAATGTACCTGTTATTCCAAACTAGGTAATCTGCAATTAGACATAGGAAAGAACTAGATCTATTTTTTGTGAATCGTATTATCAAATAATTAATGTTTTAATATAAATTATTGAGTAGCTGCGATTAATACAGTAAAAATGTCGTTCTAAGTACCTCTTGTCCCTAATCCCTATATGTCGCTAAGCTTTAATGCCTAAAATTTAAGTTACCAAAAACAAATCTATAATTTATAAGACTATATCAAGCAAATCTAGTTCGATATATCTATTATTTAAATAATATAAAATATCAGGAGCATTAAAGTACCGAAACTAAAAACTTGTATCCTACTTAGACAATCTGATCATTAAATATACATCAAGCAAATGTTGGAATAGTATAATTTTCAACGGAATATCGTATGTTACAGTTGTATCAACAGGGGAAGATTATAATTAGTACGGCGATAAATAAATAAATAAATAAATAAATAAATAAATAAATAAATGAAAATGATAATGTATAAAATAAGTATATGTAATGTCCGCGATAATTGTTTTATGAAGGTTATGAAGAATGAGAAAGTACCCGATTAATTGACAATTGCACTTGTAGTGTTCTGTTATAATTTAGTAATTTGTTCCTATATTGAGCTAAATGTACATATGAAGGTATGAATGCTTTAGGCAGGTTGCTGTAGATTCGCCGCTAAAAGTACTGATGGTATCATCTCACCTAAATTGAATATATACAAGTTGTTACAAAATGTTCTTTCCTGAAATATTAAAATCTTTGTCTATTTCTTTAATCGATAATTATTTTGCTTGACATTTTAAGCTCGAAACTGCTGAGATATTATATTAGTATAAACTGTTTACTTTATCTGCGCCAACTGTACAAGAATCTGGATACCTGATATGTGTGAGATGCGTTAGAAGCGTTCTGGTCCTATATTACATAGTTGAAGAATTATTTTGAAAACAAATTATTAAAAGAATTGTTGTGAAGCAGTATAGCGACCCAAACAAGTAATAATAACAGAACAACATTTTTCATATTCATACCGATAAACAAATGTAACCCATGAAAAGAGAGGTGTTTCATTGAAAAAAGTGAAATTTCATAAATCCGAAATGTCAGTTTTAAAAACCTTTTGCGGTTTCGGTTTTGAAAACCGCTTTTGTGGTTTCGGTTTCCAAAACCGCATTTGCGGTTTTCAGGAAACCGGTTTTCTCAAAACCGAAAATGTCTCAAAAATTCCACAGCACTACTGGTATTACCGTCAATTTAGGGATTTGATATCACTTCTTCGTTGAGATGCCAACAACAAGTTTATAAGACACTGATTCATACAGGTAGCGATACAAATATAAAAGATCTCAGTCCAAGTGGATGAGATTTCAAATTGAATTTCATGTGTAGTGATCTTAAATAGAGATATACCTTATTTTCTATTTAGCTGTGACTTGTACAACCAACGAACTATCCCTTTCGCACAGTGCTGCACATATTACCATAATAGTCTTGGAGCAAATAAAAGAAAGTAAAAACACGCACACAAATCAGTACAATTGTCTCGATTGATAGATGCTTTCACAATTGTTAAAAGGTGTAATTAAAAACAGCAAACATTGTTTCTGCTTTGAAAAGGACAAACATGGTTTCGCTTGTAAAACTGCAAACACGGTTTCGGGCTGCTTTCGCTTTCGAAAAGAGCTTTTGCGGTTTCGGTTTCCAAAACCACATTTGCGATTTCGGTTTTGAAAACCGCATTTGCAGTTTCGGTTTTGAAAACCACTTTTGCGGTTTCGGTTTCGAAAACCGCATTTTTGGTTTTCAGAAAACCGGTTTTCTCAAAAATGTCAAAAATTCAACAGCACTAGTAGCAACTCTTTTCTACTTCTCTATAATATATATAAAGTGTTAAATTGCATATAATCTAATTTTCAGTAATTCTGAACGCTTTTTAATTTGCAACTTCATTTCTCTACTTAGAAAGTGCTCAATTTATGATTTTGCTCGATGTATGAAAGTCTAGAAAATATTTCTTTCTGATATTCTCCTTCCTTTTGTCTTTCAATCTTTTGTACTATCATCTTGTTTATTAGTAAGTAACGACTGGATAGACATTTTTGAATTATGTAACATGAAATACTAATGAATATTATTTTGCTTCTGATAAACGTTCTTTATTGTCAAAAATATATCATACTGACCTAAGAAAAAAAAATGAAATCTTTGAGTTTTACGTCCCACGGTTATGCCGGTTAGGCTAAAGGAGACGGTGATAATGAGAGATGAGTGAAATGGTGGAATGAAGAAAGTGGGAGGAAACGGGAGTACCCCGAGAAAACTCACGAGCACGGTATTTGTCCACCACAAAGTTCACTTGGCGGGGGCTGGGATCGAACCCGGGACCCCAAGCACCAGAGGTGAACGCTCTACCACTGAGCCACCGCGCCCCCCATACTGACCTAAGAAATTGTAATATTTTTGTTTTATACATCAAAACGATATTGTCGCACAGCACCTGTAGTCGTTATATTGTTTTAGCACTTAGTATACGAAGATCGAAGTCCCGATAGGATAAAGTTATGTTTCTGGAAGTTCAAATTCGATATATACATTTTCTTCTCTACAATTTGGTCACACTTATCACGAAGTGTAATACCTACATTTTACATAAAAATATATAGCGCTGGATATCTTAATTTTTATTACATTTAAAAGAAAAGTACTTTGCTTATAGGTTTTTTTCTTTTTGTAAACTACCCCAATAATAATAATAATAATAATAATAATAATAATAATAATAATAATAATAATAATAATAATAATAACGTATATCGCTACTACATTTTAATACGCAAATACACTGCACATTTTATTAAAATCAAATATTTGAAAACTATATATTCAGGATTGAATGAGTTAAATAGATGTGAGAAGGATTTGTGCCTATCATTAATATTTACTAAATCGCTGGTACAATCACTTAAAGAATTTTAATTCTTAATTAGGCGCCATTCATTAAAAACAGATTTTCTGTTATCATTACCCTTAGTTAATGAATTAATATTTCAGTTATTGCATGGAAGTTGCTAAATACCACTCTGTAAGCGAATATCAACAAAATTGACTCCAGTTGGCGTGTCAGACACAATCAGTCAAGAATAAAGAAAAAAGGTTTAAAGAGGGCTGTTTAAAGCAGGGGCGGACCAAGGGCCGGGCAACTGCCCGGGGCGCCAAAACGAGCCTCAAAAAGTAAATTTTATAATGTGTTTTCTACCAACTTTTTGGTTTTATATTCTTGTAAAGTATCGTCAATTATATCATCTTCTTCCATTTCATCATGAAAGTAAGAAGTTTAATAGTACTAGGGGGGCAGTTTCGACAAATGAAGACATGACATGTAGAAGAAAGTGTGGAGGAGGAGTTGCTACTGTTTATAGTGGGCCATGTTATTTGTGATCCCAAGCAATATGAAGTTTTCCCAAAAGCCATTTTGAAGAAATGTGAACCGATCGAGGGTTTAAAGAGCTACTAGTGGATGCAAGAGAAACTGCAGAGACTCTCGACATCGACCCCCTATTTCCAAGTGAGTTACAATGACGATCACGGAAAACCAAAGGTCAGTTTGAATATGAGTCCCGTGATGAGGGCATTGTGAATCCCAAAATTTATTTCAAAAGTAGCTTTTATTTTCATGTTTTGGATCAAGCCACAAGCTCACTAGAAGAATTGCCTTTTCAACTAACCCACCATCATGACCTATTTCGGTTTTTATACAGGATCAAAAATTAGACAGTTATTCCCTGATGAGGAAATGTGCTGACTTTCAGGTCGCTTTAACAGATGAAGAGCATTTTGATGTTGAGGGTTTCTAATTTTAACAGGAACTATTGGTTTTACTATCCCTACTACCAGATGAAAATGCTAAAAGCCCCCTTGAAGTATTAAAATAGAATACTTCACGAGTAACCAGCTGAAAGAAAATTTTCCTTATGTATCAATTGCACTCAGAATTGACCTCACTCTTCCTGTCAGTGTGACTTCAGGCGAAAGGGGCTTCTAAAAATTAAAATTAATTAAAATTATTTGAGATCTACCATGTGTCGGGAGCACCTAGCGGGACTCGCCATGATGTCGATTGAGTTCAACATTCTTCAAGACATTGACATAGATGTCATTGTCAGAGATTTTGCAGACAAAAAATTTCGGAAGGTTATATTGTAATTGTTGTGAGGTGCTGAAAACAAATGTATTTAAAAGTGTTTAATTTTTTGCTAATTTTCAGTAGTAATGGAATTTAACTTTTTATTTGGTTTATTTAAGTTTTGTTATGTTATCATTTATCACGCCTGAGGCCAAACGTTGCAAAATTAGGAAACAATTTGTGTAAATTATTCTAGATTTTAATGTACTGTTTTTATGGAAGAACAAGATAATTCCCTAAATTAACTTTGATATGGTGTACTTACTTATCAAACTTACGAATTTAGAGGGTTTTTAATACTTGATAAAACCTGTTATTAAGATTTTGTTTTGTAAGAGTGTTCAGCTTTTGTACAAATTCATGAGGTACGTTTTATGAATGCTATGGACTTCAACTACTAGAACCTACATAAAAAAGGGGGTTTGGGTACAAAACCTCGCGGCGACAACCTCGCGACCCAAAATCTCGTCGGGCCGAAACCTCGCCTGGCCAAAACCTCGCCGCCCAAAACCTCGCGGGCCAAAATCTCGCCTGGCCAAAACCTCGCCGCCCAAAACGTCGCGGGCCAAAATCTCGCCGGGCCAAAACCTCGCGCCCCAAAATATCGCCATACCCAAAATCTCGCCTGACCAAAATGTAAATGTTCCAACAGATGATAAGGATGACGGTATAAAAGACGCTGTTTCAGAAGAAGTATCACGGGTATTTGACCAAGTCCCGCGATACCATATGAAAATTCTATTTCTGTATTAGAGGATTTCAATGTGAAGGTAGGGCGACAGGATGTTTTTAAACTGGTTATAGGGAAAGAAAGTCTGCATAAGGAAAGTAATGACAACTAACGGGGTTAGTTCCGTGAACTTTTGGAACATCCAAAAACTTTAAATTTTAACAAAAATCTAATAATATTTATGAAAGTATGAAATAATGTATGAGTTTTCACGACGTCCCTTGATTATGTCCTGTAGGTTAAAGGAGACGTAGATGACCAGGATGAAGGAAATGATCGAATAAAGAAAGTGGGAGGAAACGGGTTAAACCCGAGAAAGCCCACGCACACGATGTTTTGTATCTTCTTCTTCTTCTTCTTCTTCTTCTTATTATTATTATTATTATTATTATTTGTAATGTGGAATTGCATATTAAGAAACCCATTGGGTAAAATTTAAAGAAAAGTTTCATTCGCGGCGAGGTTTTGGCCACGCGATGTTTTGGGTGGCGAGGTTTTGGCCCGGCGAGATTTTGGGCGGCGAGGTTTTGGCAACGCGAGGTTTTGGCCCGGCGAGATTTTGTCCCGCGAAGTTTTGGGCGGCGAGGTTTTGTCCCGCGAGGTTTTGGCCGGCGAGATTTTGGGCGGCGATGTTTCGGCCGCGAGATTTTGTCCGTATCCCAAAAAAGGGTTATTTTTATTACTGTGCGTGAAGTGTGTGAAATGAATTTATTGGTATTTCACGTTATTAGAATAGATTGTTACATAGTCAGATATATGGTAGAATGACTCCTGATGTTATTGATATAACAAAACAATTTATACCTTGTCACCATTAGTAGTATTTAATAAATGTTGTTCGATATATTTTTCGTTTATACATATCGGTACATAAATAATAATAATAATAATGAGAAACACAATGTAATCGATACCATATGCATATTTTTAAGTACTAAATATACCTATATCATGTATCTGAGTATTAATTTTTCTTTTTGAAAAAATGGGTTTAAAATATTAAAATCACTGTAATAAAATGTAAAATATATGCTAGGAATATGGGGGCGCCAAAAAGTCACTTTGCCCGGGTGAAAATTTTGCCTTGGTCCGCCCCTGGTTTAAAGCAATACCTATCTCATATTTAAAGAAAATCAGAAAATGCTATTATTATTATTATTTTAAAATGAAATTAACCAAAATGGGAACACCTTATCGAAGACGACTGTGATACTGTGTCTCGTCGATGTATTTCAAATACTTTTGGTCAAGCGTTACTTTCTCAATTTCTTACATCTTTCCTCCTCATTTTTATGTTTGACTGAAAAAGGTATCTGGGATGCCAAATACCTCCTATTTAAGATCTGATCTGCACATTGAGGAGTATTTCGACTGATTTAACATACGCTCCGTGTTAATTTCATATATTTAAATATCTTACCTTTGAAATAGGAACAACAACTAGAGACTCCATTCCAGTTCTTGAGTTAAAATTATTTTGTTTACAAAACCCTGGATCTATAACGTATATGATGTTATCTATAGTTAAAGATGTTTCAGCGATGTTAGTGGCTAAAACAACCTAAAAAGTAAACAAATTACGATATTAGTACTTCGTAAATAACAAGAAAAAACAATCTAAAATTTAAGAAAAAAAAACGCTCATTTTATACAATATTAAAAACGACAAACTAGATTATTTTGATGCGAGAAACACAATACATTCTATACTAAATACACTCGAAACGAATATAAAAACTTAAATATGATCCTGAATCGTTAAGCAATCAAACATAAAAACATAAATGCAAATTCTAGGCATGTATGAATCAAGTTCTTTTCTATTCTCTTCAAAGTAAATACCACCGAAGTAGTGAGATAATACCACCTTTCTAAATTTAAATTAGTAAGTAGCACACCTGTTTGAACACAAGGAATCCTATATTTTCAACGTAATACGAAAGTTATTCTGTAAATTTAGCACTACAAAAAAATGTATAAATGATAAAGCAATGTTTGTTTCTTTGCTACTGGTAACGTTTCTATAAAACTGCATGATCCCGTTACTTGTACACAAATCTTTGCTGTCTGTAATCCAAAGTACACGTACTGCCAAGTGTTGAAGTGAAATTGTCATGACAAGCATTTTGAGCAAGGATCTGAGAGATAACTGTGTTGGTTTGAACAACAAAGGATTTCAACAGAGCAATACGTTTCTGGAAGAACAAACTTGTAAAGGTACAAGATGTTGGGCAATGCTGGGCAATGTGGCTACTGTGTCAAACATGGTTTTCGAAGATCCACGGCGTACTTCCAGACGATAGAAGAAGCATTACGTATGGGATTTTCGTCAGCATACGCAATTTTACGTCAAGAATTAATATCAAAGAAGTTGGTTCCGCAATCGGTACTCCAATTGTAAAATTTCTAAAAATCAGAGTCACCATTATTTGCGAACTATTAAGACTTGCTGAACCGATGTGAACAACATGTGAACTACTTCGACGACTTCTACTGGTGATGAGGCGTATGTATTAGTTTATAATGACCCAACTCGTCAGAAAAATTGTGAATGGATCCATGAAGATGGTTCAACATCAAAAACTGAGACAAAATAGCAACGAAGAAACATGTACGCTGTATTCTCCTGTAGCTGGTCTGACTGCAGCTATGAGTCTACAAAAGAGAAAGATTGTTACGGCCGAGTGGTACACAACAGTAAGTTTACAGGTTTACTCCTCTATAACGATAATGCTCCTCATACGTAACGCACATCTTCTACAGGCTAATTATGTCACAACAATGTGCATTGTTGTTGAAGCCATTAACGCTGAATGTTTACAAAAGAAGTTCTCTTAAAGAACTCATGGTCTACCGTATTGCAAAACTTTTGGAATGACTTGCGTAAGATAAATATATGTTGTGTATTTAAACAAAAGTGTTCCCACCTATATATTAAAATGCTAGGTTTATATGTTTGTCTCCAAAGAAAAGTTTATATGTTTGTCTCCAATCCTATCGACAATGAGATCTCGAAAACCACAAGTGATAGAAATGTGCCGTTTTCGCTGGTCGAGTCCAAATTTTGTGTAGATTGTCCAGTTCTAATTGAATATTAAAAAAAGAAAAAAAGCGGCCGTTATTTCTTTATTACATTCTTTAGAGGTATACTGGAAGTGTTGAAATTCTAAAAAAAGTAAAGCATCATATAACTTTTACATTCCAACACTACATATCTATCAGGCGTCTGTTTCATGGCTAAATGATACTGAAAAACGAACGATAACGATTTCTCCAGGCTAAGAGGAATCTTTATTGTTTGGAGTGTTTTGCCCAATGAACATCATATATCACTGATATTATAATTAATTGTATATGTAATGTATTTGCTTATTATATACTGCATGCAAGAAGAAAGAAATCACTGATTATACATGAATTAGGAACTCCAACCGAAAGTAGGCTCAAATTTTGCAAACGGTGCGAGATGTTGAAAAAAATAGTCGAAAAAAATCTCCCCTTTATGGTACCCCTTGCCGATTAATATCAAGATGTATTTTACTTGTGTATGTAAAAGGATATGTACAAATGCTGAGAGGAATGACAAGGAGATCCATGCTCATATGTGAATGATGCGCTGTATAGAGAGCGCAGGTTCAGCTAGTAATAAACATAAAAAGATTTCAGTAACATATACAGCAGGATTTATAACAAGAATATAGGCAAATATATAGCAACTCTTCCCGCTATTTATGAAATATTCGCGTTTGGCACAGAAAAACGGTTTCCTTTGTAATTGTGAGCCAGTACGTAATTAGAAGCATCAGATACGTATGCGGAAATTTCCACAAATCATGACTATCTTGCTTTCGTCATGTGTATTTTTTACTCGTGATATTCTTGTTGACAGCCTACTTTTAATACTGATAGTAGTAGCTCCACAGTTAAGAACCACGACTGAAAGTATTCGAAGTCCAACATATATCTTGGTGAAAGCGTTCGCCCTACTCTTCCGAGTATGATCCGATGTTCCTAAATTGATTGAGATGAGTGTCACGAATATAAATTTTTAAAGTCCACTTTGTTGTAGTTCTTTACTAGAATCTTAACCGGTTCCACACGATATTGGGCCTTGTGGTTGTTTGTGAATCTCCCATACTGCAAAGTTGCTTCAAGGTTCTCTTTCCTCCCTACTTAAGCTCATTAGGAGTTCTGTGAACCTCAGGATCATCACCTGCAATCCAACAAAGGAATCATATCTTCTCGGAGAGCTCAGGGAACGTAAAAATTTGTTTCAGAAGTTCTAGGTCATGTGCAATGGTGAAACCACCAACTTATGGGGTTCATTAGTGGCTTATGATTGATACTGTGTCCCTTCAGACACAACTAGGTTCGTTATGACCCGTGCTGTAATGTTCCTTGTCTCAAAAGAAAGGAAGCATGATAGTTTACTTGGAGACCCATTAGGAATACCGCCATTCTGAAGTCTCCGATAATCTCCAGCCGTTTTCATCAGAACTAAATCTTATAACAAGGTCCTGACGCTGAAATACTTCTTTACTATTATTATTATTTTAAGGTATACTGAATGAGCCAGGAAAAGAGGATATTTATTGTCAATATATGTTTTACTTTATTTTCATTTGTACTAAATATTATTACGGTCAATATCAACAAAACTGCCCAAAACATATGCTAAAGTAGTTCCAGTTTAGGAGCATTTTTCATTTATTTTCGGAATGAACAATTGGAAACTTCTACTTTCGGAATGTAATTACCATTCTAACTATCCACAAAAGATCTTAAAGGCTAGTAAACGACTAGAAATATTCTACCATCACGATTTTTTTAAAAATTCTACTTCTAAATAAAAATAAAACCTTTCGAGCTCCAGGTGGTGTTGTTTCAAATATTCGTGCTTGCATATCCGATGGTAAATTAGCGTACACTGGAAGTATAAGCAGTTCTCGTATTTTGGATCCCAAACGTCTCACACGATCTTGAAGTAATTCCTGGCATGTTTCAATTTCTTCCTGACCAGTAAGAAACACAAGAATATCTCCAAGAGGTTGTGTTACATGTATCTGAAGTACTGACACAACACATGCATCAATGTAGTCGGCTTCAGGAGCTTTCGTGTAATATATATCCACAGGAAATCTACGTCCTATAATGAAAAGAAAGAGTATTATTTAAATATCTAACTTTAAAAAAAGTCAAAACAACATTCTGAAGTGCAAGTCACAATTTCGCAACTTCAGATGCAACCAGGCTCTACCATCAAGTGGAGAAATTGAAAGGACAATTACAACAGAAACACTACAATTTTTTTTTTTTTTTTTAAGGGAGGGTACTAAATGAAAGATCTTGTATAGACAGAGCTTGAAAAATATTGCTTGCAAGTATTAGTCAGCCAAAACCTCTACTAGCCAGACCATTCTGCAATCACAATGTTTATACAAATATACAAAAATAATTTTGCGACATAGTACCACACAAATATATTTTTTATTTTATTTTATTGCAATATTACATTTTTTTATTTGTAGTGTAGAATAAAACACGTTTTTGATTGATTGGACTTTACTCGCCACATGTAAAAAAAGTACTCGCCATTGGCGAGCAAGCGAGTGGATTTTTCAAGCCCTGTCTATAGATAGAGCTGAGTGAGTACTATATACACGGGATGTTCCATATAGATTCATAACTGTTCCAACCTTTGTCTAAATTATCAGTCGAGTAAAACTTTTTTTTTTTTTTTTTTTTTTTTGTTATGTTGGTCATTGCTTTTCAAATGTTGAGATAGTCCTGAGACAAGAAATTATTTTTTGCTGCCTCTAATATGTTCTTTTAGTTTTGAATTGATATTTCTTTCTGTGTTACTGGCGCAAAATTCGTTACACATTCGAAACGCTTGCCATGTATTTCTTTGTAAGTGGTCTGTAAAATAACTTTTGTGTTAAGTGTTTTTCTATATTTTTACGTGGTTTTAGTGCCATGTTTATTTCAAATTGCCTTACAATTTTTAAGTGTTTACTTAGGTTTTGTTAACTCGATAAACTAATCCATTTTTGATTGGTTTCTTTCTCGACGGAGCTTGTTAATCTTATTACGTCCCTCGACAACTTTTCTAACAGATGGCCTCGCGTAGTGTAGTCGCTAACACTCTCGCCTTCGGAGCAAGCGGTCTCGGGTTCGATCCCGGTGGGGACACTCGGTCGAAAAAGTGTAAAAGCTTTTTCAGACCAGCCATCCTGAATGAAGAGTTTTCCTCATACACACCAGGCAAATGCCAGGGTGGTACCTAACTTATAGGTCCCAGGCTGCTTCCTTCCTCCCATTTCCCCGGATAGAGCCCGTCGAGGGACGTCATCCTTCATACGTGACGGGCTAAGTGGCCATAGATGCCAAAAGCTCAGAAATCAAAATCCTAAACTAAACTCTTTTAACATTAATAGGAGTCTTTTTCCCCTCCTCTTTCAATTGTACGTCTGATCTCTTGCATTTTCTTTCAAAGAAAAGGGAAAAGTCCTGCGTAGAAGTTTATTCATACGTTGGCCTTCATTTGGAAAGGATACGATGATTCACCATAGGAATATTGAATCTGTTGTTGGGTTTCTGTATATTTCCGAGTGAAATTTTATTATTTATTTATTTTGCCTGTTTTGACTTACAATATGGAGAGTATCTCCTATAAGTTCTACAGTTGTCATGTATATAAATGCAAAAATGCAAATTGTAATTACAGCTTTTTACACCTATAATAAACTGAATCGATTTTTTTTAACCCACTACTTTACTTTTTAGACGAATATTACGAACGATATTTTACCAAGAAGGTAGTTGTGTTTCATTTCCACATATGACTGGTTAGTTGGTTGATTGTAGTCTAACGTACCCTTCCAGCAAAAAGGCTACATAAGACAGGACTTAATGTTTTTTAAAATTAGATCCGTCAGTACTCGGGCCTGTATCCCAGATAAGTATCCCACCGAGAACAGAACCTACGATTATACGCATAGAAATTATGTGCGTTGTCCACTCGGTCAAGAAGGGCATATTTTATATACGGTGGTCAGTTACGGCCTAAAACCATCCAAAATTGGTTAGAACGATATAAAATAGGTCATAACATGAGAACGAAATTCTGGATCAAGGTCGAGTAAAAGAATATTAGTTTCTTTGTGCCTAGATGCTATTAATGTAGTAGTGAATATGGAACGTGTGTCAGATTTTAGATCCTGATTTATCATTTTTCGTTTGTAGACGATATCATAAACTTTCTCCTATACTTCATAGTCACCCTTCTCGCCACCCTGTTCCACATAGATTGGTGTATTAATGAAACCTAGGCTCGAAATAAACCTGCGTTCTTTTATCCGATCTTCATTCGACATTTCGTTCTCGAGTTATAAGCCTTCATTTTACATTTCGACAAACATTCGGCGAGCTAAAGTTCTGAAATGACACATTTGTGTACCCATGTTGGTCATGTTTTCGTGTGAAGGTTCATTTTGGAAAGTATTATGGTGAAGTTTCCGAAGATCCTGTATATGAAAAGAATTTCGTTCATGTACCTATAAGTTAAATTTTAGACAGGTTCGTTTAAAAACGTTGCAAAACATTACTTGCAAAAAACGGTAATAAGTGTATTTCCCATAACTAGTCCACTAGGTCAGAAGTATATCTTATGTTCAAATTTGAAGTAACTGTTTTCATGTAATCCTCCAATCTGGTCTGTTTCTAATTCAGTTTATTTTTCTTTTTTTTTTTTGTTGTTTTTTTTTTTGGGGGGGGGGTAAGGAGGTGGTATCAGCTTCCTAACTTCCGTAAAACGAGTAGAAATATCAATACAAAACGAAAGAACACATCAGAGACAGCAGCAAGGAATTCTGTTTAAGGGCTATCCCAACATAAAAGGAATCATCGAAGTTTTACTATACTTGGATAATAACATTGATAGGAAATTAGGGAGGCATTTCATATTAGAACAGAATCCTCTCACAAGGAACCCTAGGTATCTATCAGAGCCCGATTTTCATGAAACTTTGTATATAGATAGAGTACCTCGGAAAACACGCACAGTCAAAATTGTAGCTGCAGAGTCCAAGACGTTGGGACACTAGAGCTCGAAAAGATCAAATGCGGAACGTCAGTACATTAAGGACATGGTGAGAAAACGCACGTTTTTCTTTAAAACTCGTCATGGTAACCGCACGAAATTAGCATACATGGATACGAGATGGTAGATATGATCTGTTAAAAGTGATGAAAAGAATATCTGCCATCTTGAAAGGGGCCATGTTGAAACTGGTGCGATTGCTGTAAATGAAAATAGGGTCATGCGACGCATCAATTTGAACGCAAATAGACGCAAAAACCCGTTGGTGAACTCTGTTTGGGATTAGTTTATTTCTGTGCTTCTGGTAGAGTGGTTTATGTACAAAATGAGCAAAGGTATCTCGTGACACTCGAGCAGATGGAGGGTATGGAGAGCTATGAGTGAACTGATAGGCGTTCTGATTTCTGTTCGAATTAATGGAAATATAATAAACAGTTACAAATTAATGCTAACCATGGTATTATTATGAAGAACCCGTTATATCAGCACATCCACACCAGTTATATGTTGACTCTGACACAAATCATGTAGTGCTAAAATTATATTTCGCTCTGTTTTTCTAGTTGCACTTATCTCACTCATAACGCACCATAACCTGCATCTACTCGAGTGTCATGAGATACACTTTGCTCATCTTGTGCCTAAACCACTGCCAGAAGCACAGAAATAATGTAATCCCACAACAAACTTCAACTGTTTTTTGTGTATATTTATGTTCAAGTTGATGCATCGCATGACCCTCTTCTCATTCACAGCAATCGCACCAGTTTCAACATGGCCTCTTTCAAGATGGCGGATATTCTTTTCATCACTTTTAACAGATCATATCTACCATCTCGTATCCATGTATGCTATTTTCGTGTGGTTACCATGACGAGTTTTAAAGAAAAACGTGCATTTTCTCACCATGTCCTTAATGTACTGACGTTCCGCATTTGATCTTTCTCGAGCTCTAGTGTCCCAACGTCTTGGACTCTGCAGCTACAATTTTGGCTGTGCGTGTTTCCCGAGGTACTCTACCTATATACTAAGTTTCATGAAAATCGAGCTCTGATAGATACCTAGGGTTCCTTGTCAGTTAAATTTGGATTCAGGTAACTAGAGCAAAGGTAGGGACAGTTACAGATTTATACGAAATACCCAGTGCACATATTAAACATTTAAAATACACCAATTCAGTACAAAAATGTGCAGATATACGAAGCAATCATGTAAACTCAGACGTACCTCTGTCTAAAGATTTTTAAATTAGCATGCTAAATATTCTATGTGTGTTTTAACCAATATTTTAACGTTCCTATTGAACCTTTCTTTCAATCCATTCAACTGATGATAGACCCGGATTAGCTCTGGAACATCGTGAAATTATTTATGCTTTAGTATGACAAATCTCACAACTTTTCAATCAGGTATTGAAGATTTACTTAACAGAAATTGACGCATTTTTAATCAAAGTAATACACAGATAAATAAAACACTTTTTTGATTGCGTCTGAAAGCTTTAGAATGGCTTTGACTCTTATTCTGTGGTTTTATCCACTAGGTCAGCTATTCACATAAAGATCGAGTCACCTTATAAACGTATTCTGCACTTTTGGAGTAAGAATTTATGAAATAGATAAATGCTGCAGGACCATAAATTGATCCAAGACAGGTGGAAAGGCTATCTTAAGAAGCTATTAAATGGGGAGAACCAGTAGGAAATATATGAATATTGGAGTAGCAACAAGTAGAAGGGGTAAGTACGATAGAAATGGAAAATGCAATTAAGATAATCAAAAATGGAAAAGCAAGGGTGCTGATGAAATCCCCGTAGAGGTTTAAAGAAGCCTGGGCAGAAAAGAAACATATATCTTATAGGATCTCATGAAGAAGTTGTGGAGGCAGACGAAGATATTGAATGAATGGAGGAAAAGTACACTAGTGCTAGTTTGTAAAGGTAAATGTCATGGGCAAGACTACAGACGTTACAGGAAAATTAAATTAAGGTCTCACATCGAAGATCTGGGAAAAAATAATTGAAGGAAAGATACAAGAGAGACTATTGGAGAGGAACAGTTTGGTTTCATGCCAGGAATCGGAACAACTGACGTTATCTTTGCGTTGGGGGAACTGCAAACATAATGCACCTCGTTTTCATAGTCTTGGAAAAGGCGTACGACAGAGTGTCCAGACAAAAACTATAGCAAGCCATGAGAGAGAAGGTGGTTTCTGAAAAATATATACAGTTGGTAAGGGACATGAACGAGGGAGTAGAGACCTAAGTGAAGAGAGGTGTGGGTATAACAGAAGGTTTTCCTGTTGGTCTGTATCAGGGATCATATCACATTCAATTGGGTAAAGGATGTGTTTGCAGGAGAGGTACAATGTAGAGTGCGCTGTTTGCGGATAATGTTATACGCGAAACATCCAAAGATAGGGAAGAGAAGAAACTTGACGAATAGAGAAGGATGCTGGAAGAGAGGGATGAGGATAAGCAGAACAGAAACAGAATATATGTTATTCAATAAAGCAGACGGAATCTTTCCTATGGCTACAAGGGAAGAAGCTATTATTTACCTCGAAATATACGTATCTTGGATCTTACCTCGACCAGGATGATGGATTACATACAGAAATCCAACACAGAATACAATCTGGCTGGTTAAACTGGTGAAGAATGAGCGAGCTGCTGTGACAAGAAAGTAAGTTGAGGTTAAAAAGCAGTGTGTATATATAAAACTGCCAATGCTGTATAGTAGTGAAACCTGCACAATCCCAACAGCCTAGGAAAAGAAGATAGAAATGGCGGAGATGAGAATGATAAGATGGATGTGTGATGAGGAAGGATAAAATAAAGAACGATTATACAAAAGGCATTGTTAATGTGGGACCCTTGAGTAGTTTCAAGAATGGAGGTTGAGAAGGCTGGAGTATGTAGAACGAAGAAACAATGACCATGTTAGGAAGAGAATTGAAAAGTTGGAGGTAACAGGTAAAAGGAAGAGGGCAAAGATCCAAAATGAAAAAAAAAAAAAAAAAAAAAAAAAAAAAAAAAAAAAAAAAACGAAATCTCAGTTTTACATACCACAGTATGCATTGTAGGCTAAAGAAGACTGATGATGAGAATGAATGAAATGGTGGAATGAAGAAAGTGGGAGGAAATGGGAGAATGAACACTACCACTGGGCCACCATGCCTTAAGACTCAAAACGAAATGGAAGGGCAAGATATAACATGATTTGAGGGATGAGGAATGTGTATATATATATATATATATATATATATATATATATATATATATATATATATATATATATATATATATATATATATATATATATATATATATTTATTTATTTATTTATTTATTTATTTATTTTTACGGCGATTTCTTTATGAAGGACTGAAGATTTAACAATTATTCTCTACGTTTTCAGTAGTTTTGCGGCTACATACAACGTGCTAAAGTCAGATGTCAAAGAATTTCAGTTTTAGTGCATACTTAACAATTCATTTTATCACTAATTTAAATTTAAATTTTGTACAGAAGTTTAAAATTTAGTTACACGAGGAAAAGAAAAAACAATGTCTAAGACAGAGAGTTTCACATTATTAGTGTCTACAGAACCGTATACAGAACTGTTAAATATTCAGTTTCTTCAAAAAGAAACTGACATTAAAAAAATGTTATGTTATAACGGGTGTTATAATAAAAAATGTTATAATAAACAATCAGTATATTAAGAATTTATTTCGACTTTAAAATCGTTAAAGCACTCTGCGAAATGTGTTTATCAAGTGATTAAGTAGTCGAAACTATTCAGGAAATTTCATAAATCCAATCAAAGAATTAAGTATTTCACTTACTTTCTTAATAATTTAAATATTGAAGAACAATTTCTTGCATTTAATTAAACTATATTATTTAAAATTTTTGAACACAAGAAAAAAAACTTTAAAGAAAACTGTTGGCTGAGAACGCGGTTCAATTAACGCAAGGAAGTGCTTTTTCTATTGGGCAAGCACAGTTAGCTTAGGAACGCGATACACCAATATGTGACAACTAGCAAAGAAAACTTGCGTAAACATAGGTGTTGGTGGAATTTCGTACCTATTTTTTCCAACGCTAAAGAATTTTAAGTGTTCCTTGAGCGTCAAGTCAATCAATTAAAAGGAGAAAATGCACCTTCATTTGAAAGTCTGTTCATACTGAGATGATCAATGTAACTCCGTGTGTATATTTCTTGGAGCTGAGAATCATAAGTAACGCCTCAGACTGAAATAAATCAAGAATATAGAAGAATCCACCTCCTGGGAAGTGTATGCATAATGAGGTAATTTTTATAAAGTTACCGACTTTGATGGAACTAGGTGTATATTTTCTTTGAAGCTAGGAAATCATGCATATTGCTTGTGATTAAAATCGGTTAAAAGTAAGGAGAAATACATCTTCAATCTGGAAGAATGCAAATACTTGCGTTACTGAATTTTGCTAATAATATATATAGCAATGAAATAGAATCACACAATTATACGGATATTATTATTTTATAATAAGTACTTCTCTGTTTATAAGTATTGTTTAAACTTGACTATCTATGTTCACTGATTCTTGACATCACCTGAGAAAATTTTCAAATTTCAATTCTTAAAATTTCTACCATGATACTGTCTTTACATCCACTCCAGTGTACTCTTAATTTTAATGTTTGCAAAAAAATAGTCGCTCACTTATTCTTGATTGATCTGAATTTCAGAGAATACACAAGATTGTTCAGAAAATAGAAAAAAAAAGAAAGTTTTATCTTTGTTTGCTCAAGTTCTCTTAAAATGACAGCTGCCACGTGATGTATCACATGTCGAAAATAACCGAGCACTCCCTTGTTCAACGCGAAAAATGTCTGTCGATGTTAACTAGACAACGCTCGCGGCCGCCAGCTAGAAACATATTGCATACATACACCAATTAATGCTGTTGTCGTGTACAATTTCTTTCCCTTCCCACAACACATGTAAACATACAAATTGTATTGAAAAGTCTTAATACGAATTTTTCTAAGAAATTAATTGTATATTACCTGGAATGCGATATATTGGGGCGTCATCGAAGAATTTTGAAAATTTATCAGCATCCAGAGTAGCACTAGATATAAGAAGTTTGAGATCTGAGCGAAATCGAGCAATATCCTTTACTAATCCGAACAAGATGTCTGTGTGAAGAGTCCTTTCATGAGCTTCATCAATGATCATCACACTGCAAAGAATCAGAAAGAGAGATTATTTTAAGTAAATTGCTACTTGTAGAAATTAAAATACCAAGAATGGTGGGAATGCGTCCAAGTGAATGGATTACAGTTTAACGACCCTTTCAGTAGCGAGGCTATATGTAGGATCCAAACATGAGCTCCCACTGGGAATCGAACCCAGAGAATGCGTCCAAATTCACAGGATTTGTACAGCAGAGTAAGATGTAACAACGAGACAATTTTAACGCACTGTTGCATGCGTGAGCCTACATTAAGCTGCCCTTAGAATCGTTGCTAGAAGTGCTGTAAGAGAGCAGTTTATGAAGCACTCAAGTAGTGAAGCGTTGAATAACACAGGAGACATGTAGGCAGCGTCATTAACTGTCGGAAACTTCAATGGACGCAATATAAACAGGCTACGTTAGAACGGTACCGCATAGTCGGCCAACAGGAAAGCAACATCTCGTACCGCGATATTAATGCATTCCGCTACAACGGTGGTGCGCGTGTAGAAGCACGGACAAAAAAGAACCGAAGGCTGTAACGATCGAGCAGTTGACCGCATAATGCTACCACACAACGCAAACACAAACATTTTGTCCATATGATCATGATAGACGGTTCAGCTCAAGACAGACGAACGTGAGTTAAGTCAACGCTGGAGCACGTAAATAGTGTGCATGGGCCTGTCTACGTCCACGGCTTCAGCTTTTGTGTCCCTTCTATTGACCCAGAATAACAAACGCCTCAGATTATAAGGGCACATAAACACCGTTGCTGGCGAGCTAACTGGCAGACCGTCGTGTTTTCGATAGAGTTCTGCCTCAACCTGTCCTATATGATGACTATATATGATTTAAATGTTATTTTGTTGAGTGCAATCTGATAGTGCACACTGTTGTGAACGTCACAGCGGCCAGTGTATAATGATAAGGAATGCCACTGCATACAACACAAGATCTTGATGCTACGCACTGAGGGCAACATAACCAAGTGATCGTTTCATAAGGGAAGTTCAAGTCCGAGATTATATTCTTACTTCAGACAACTCCAGTCAACATACTTCAGCACAATAATGCCTGGCTACATATATATATCCTGGAATATGCAAACATTTTTCCAGGAACGACAAGTACCGCTGCTACCTTGGCCCGCCTGGTCACTGCCATGTCACCCATCGATCATGTATGGGATATGATTGGTCGGCACCTAGTTCGTCAGGTTCCCACAGCAGACACGGTCAATGTCTTGTAGATTTAAATACAATAAGTGTGATAAGTGACTCCACGGAAACACATCCAACCTTTTGACTCGGTGTCATGACATATAGAGAGACTGATTGCACACATGGATGCTTCAAGCCATACTGATTTTGGTATTGTACATTTCTGAAACTGTAACAATTTCTTAAGTCATGTGATGAAATTGAGGAATAATTTTCACTCGACTCATTGGTGTCTTTCTTAGCAATGCAATTTTCTCAAACAGCAGTATACATTTACCCTTGATTATAAAACGCTTGTAATATCAATTCGAATCAACCAATTGTAACTTTCATACTGAGGCTAGCAATACGGTAAATCCGAAAAAAAAAAAAAAATCACTACAATTTCAGCAGGCAAACTTTCAACTGCAAGCGTTTTATTTTAAGACCATCATCCTGAAACAATAACATTATCCATAATAATAATAATAATAATAATAATAATAATAATAATAATAATAATAATAATAATAATAATAATAATAATAATAATAATAATAATAATAATAAGAAGAAGAAGAAGAAGAAGAACAATAATAATAATAATAATAAATTAAATAAAATAAAATCAGCTGTTTCTTGCGTAATTTTAATCTAAAATTCTCAATCCAACATAGCTGGACTTGAAGAAGACTGAAGCCGTCGCACTTGAAAATTTGTCTTCTCAAATTATTGTACTTGACACTAGTTGAAACTAAATTTCTAAAGTGAAGTTTTTCATATATCACAGATATGCTCGTTAGACTAAAGGAGACAAAGGATAAACTCAAATGAAATATTATGGAAGAATTGGTGGAATGAAAATGTGTGTGGGGGAGATGACTCCGAGATCGAATCAAAATCCCTCGAACAAAAGATGAATTTTTCAACACTAAGCCACTGTGCCCCAAAGTTTATATTTTACATGTAATCATGTTCGTTACATTATCATTAGAAGTAATACAGGGTGCGGCAGCGTTCATAGTAGGATATCAAAAACACACCATCAGGCAGTAAGTGTAATTTATTTATTACCTCTTATGTCAGTTAATAGTTAAAGATAAGCCATTTACTAATGTGTAAGTCATTATCCATTGCGTGGATTACTTTTTGTATATGACTCCTGTCAAACGATGCCTCCTCTGCACAACACATTCATCTAGGCGGCGTTGGAAGCTTTCCATAACTCGGCGTAACGTATTCCCTGGGACATTGCCGACGGCAGTTCTGATGCGATCCTTTAACTCAGGAATGGTGACACAACGTGTTCGGAAAACTTCTTGCTTCAGGTAGTCCCAAAGGAAAAAGTCTGCACATGAAAGATCAGGTGAGCGAGGAAGCCAGGCATTGTCACCAAAACGGGAAATTACTCTATCTGGAAATGTCTGTCGCAAGAAATCCATGCAAATTCTGGCTGTATGCGAGGTCGCTCCGTCTTGTTGAAACCATAATTGTTCCACATCCACATCGACCATACCTAATTGGGGAAGAACGAAGTCTTGCAGCATCTTTAGGTAGCGTTCACTGGTGACAGTTACAGCCACACCGCTGTCATCCTCAAAGAAGTAAGGGCCAATAATCTCAAAGGAAGCAACTCCACACCACACTGTGACACGAGAACTGTGCAAGGGCTTGATGTGCAGTTCATGCGGGTTTACATCACTCCAATAACGCATATTCTGTTTATTCACTGAACCACGTAACTCGAAATGAGCTTCATCTGACATCAGGATGGTGTGCAACATTTGTGGATTTTGGCGAAGGAGATCCCGCATGGTTAAGCAGAATGTTTCTCGTGAAACCCAATCGCGAGGCCTAGTTTTCTGAACAATCTGCAGTTTATATGGGTGAAAATAAAGATTTTCGTGCAATATTCTCCTGAATGAGCGATCGGACATATGCACAGTTTGCAAATGACGACGAGCAGATCTTTTTGGGCTACGCAATATTGCAGCACGAACATTTTCCACGGCTTCTGGTGTCCGCACAGTTCTTTTACTTCTTCCCGGTTTGCCATTGCAAACAGAACCTGTTGTTCGAAATGTACGTACCCACCTCACAATGATCCGTCCATCTGGAAGTTTCCCATGACGTCCCAAGTTGAAATGTTGCCGAAATAGTCGCTGGGTAGCAATAACAGAGTCGTTATTCTTGAAATAACTTTCAACAGCAAAGGCACGATGCTGTGTACTCCACCGCTCCATATCACTGTCACACTCGAAATGGCAGCTCATTAGTACATGAATGCGGCACGAGCTGGCGCGCATTCATGCAGTACGTCATTGTACTACGCAAGTCAAATTACGCTATGAACGCTGCCGCACCCTGTACAATTAATATACAGAGCTATAATTTGTTTTCAATCTAACGTATTAAAACAATGTAATTATGAATATTTATTGTGGCTAGAAAGTTTGTAACATTAGTATCATGGTAAAAACTCTAATTTCTGCCAGTATAGGATGAGTTTTTCTATATATTTTACTATTTGCTTCACATCAAAATTATTATACGGGGAAGAGGAGAGGGAGAGATGATCAAACTAAAAACACATAAATTCTCACACAACAAGCTACACATTATTCAAAATAAATTAGCCACGAATAAATTATGTAAATTAATGCAATAAATAAAACGATTGCACTTTCAAAAATTGTATTTTTACACTATCCAAATACATGAATGTGAACGAAATGCCAGAAAGATAAAATTCCCTTATTATCCCAGGTTTCTAGATTAGTTGAAAGCCTGACTAATAAATACAGAAAAGGAATGATCAATAAGTTCGATGTTTATTTAAAAGTATTTAAAGAAATTAAACAAAGAGCACAAAAAACTACTTATTCTCACCTGTAACTCTGCAGATCAGGCTCTGACAGAAATTCTCTATGCAACATACCATCTGTCATGTATTTAATAATGGTTCTTTCAGACGTACAGTCCTCAAATCGAATACTGTATCCAACCTGAAAAGTAATATTCGGTTAGTAATATTGGCAAAAGACCGAATCATATTGTTAAATTATGTGTACATACAATTTTTCAACAATGAAACTGATGATACTCAACAAAGCATTATAAATGCGATTGAAAATGCTACTTTGTAGAGTTTATTTTTCTTAATTGTGCCAGAAATAACGTCCCTACCCTATGTAGTGCAGTTACTGACTACGCACACCACTGACGGAATGTCATAATATGTACATTATTGTCTTAATGTAATATATCATATATTCATGTATTTTTGAAAGTTTTGATTTTCATTTCTACACTAGAAGTGACTTACGTGGTACTTACTAAGATAAACTAAACCGAATTGCCTAACCTAGTTTTAAGGGGGTAATCAAGTCTTACAACAAAAGGTAAGGGGAACCGAACTAAAACTTTCTCGCACCTATTTCTTAAACTGAATCATTTGTCATGATGCAATTATGGAAACATCTATTTATGAAATATAAACAAAATTATAATAGGAGTTTTCGGAAAATTTTGTTCGAACAAAACTCATAAGAACAAACTATCGCTTGAGGATTTTTCATGAGAATTCACTTACATCATTGCATTGTTAATGAAATATCTATTTATGACGTATGAACAAAATCATCTGAACTGTATCAGAGAAAATTGTCCAAAAAGAATCACTCTCAAAAGTAAACTACCCATTATATATATATATATTTTTTTTTTCCATGAGAAATCGCTTAGCCACATTGAACGGTTTTAATGAAACATTTGCAAGATGAAATATGAATAGTTCAAAGCACTCATAAAACAGTTCGAATTTTCACCTGTACCATAACAATGAATTAAAAACTCAAATAAATAAATAAATAAATAAAATAGGGTTATTCTTATATCCACAAATTAGTAACAGCTTATAGAAAATGTACGAAAAAAGGTACTGAAGCAGCTCTTGCTTTTCTATCAGTAAGGAGAATATTACATGGACTATAAATGCTTTATTTTTCCATAGTTGTGTAAAAAACCGTACATAGGCATGATAAACAATATACATATTAGAATTAAAAAAACACGTTTAAAATGCAAAGCAAAGCACCTCTTTCCCAAATATTGGGACTGTCAAAATACATACTGGATCACGTGCAAATTGACTTAATGGTTTCGATCCTCCAAGATACTGAAGAAATAAAAGGAAGAAGAAAAATCTCTACAACAGGATAAATTTTCGCAACTTTCTACGAAACTAAAAAGTATGAATTAAATTGACATAGGTCACTTAGATAAGAATTGGATACCAGCCTCTGAATCATTCTTAAAAATTTTCGCAGTCAATCAACGAGAACAAGATCCGCAAAGCAAGACTCACGCATTGTCTGAAAACGAGTAAGGATCTCCATGAAGTTTTACTATACCATTATTTTACTTTTGTAAATATTTTTTCTTCCATTTTCCCACGTTTCTTGTTCTATGTCATAATGGCCACTTACTGCATAGTTTCTTCAGTTCCTCAATAATACTATTGAGTACGTACAAAAATTCTACCCATTTGCACAAGGTCGCTGATGAAAGGTGTTTTGACCGAAGAAATGGCGCTCCATGAGCTGGAATCGGTTGTCACGTCACCGGAAGAACAGTACAGCAGCAGCAAGCAGTGAGTGTGTACTAGTGGCTCGTAACTGGAGAGAGTGTTGTATCGATCAAATGGAGACCAATAAGGAACACATCAGACATTGTTTACTGTAAGTAAACAGAGTGCGGCCTTGGCCTGCTGCAACATTAGGCAAGTGTATGGTGAGGATACAATCGAAGAAAGCACTTGTCATCGCTGGTTTCGGAAATTCAGGGACGGCAACAGAAGCTGTCATGATCAACCACAGTCTGGGCGTCCATCAGCGTTTTCCGAAGAGGATCTGGACCACGCCATAACAGTAAGTCCAAGGCCAACTATAGAGGAATTAGCGGCAACCTTCCAGGTACACTGGACAACAGTGGAAAGAAGGCTTGTGGGCTCTGGGTTTTGTCACAAAGTTCGATCGCTGGGTGCCACATCGGATGAGTGCAACTCAACGAGAGGGGCAAGCCACATGTGTTGTATTGCTTTCCCGGTAGAAACAAGATCCCTTCTTGATACGGATTGTCACCGGCGATGAGAAATGGGTTATTAAGCGTCGCAGGACTGTGTGTCGCGTTTCTGAACCGCCTCCATCGATATCCAAACAAGAACTTCATCGCAAGAAAGTGTTGTTGAGTGTCTCGTGGGTTGTTAAAGGAATCATTCATTGGGAGGTCCTGGAACCTAATCAAACCATTAATGCGGCATTCTACTGTCAACAGCTCGAAATACTGCAGGAATCATTGCGTTCGAAGCGACCAGGCCCTGTCAATCGGCAATGGGTTATCATACAACATGATAATAATAAGCCACATACTGCTGCAATGACACGTCATAAGTTAATGGACCTTGTTGAGAGGTTTTACCCACCCGCCCTACTCCCCTGACTTGACCCCCACAGACTTCCACCTTTTTCGCGCTGTGCAAAACGCCTTCACTAGGAAGACCTTTGTTGATGTGGAGGCTATGAAATGTGCCTTACGCGAGTTCTTCAACGCCAAAACAGCGGAGTTTTATGGCGTGGGATTCATCTTCTACCGGAAAGATGGCAAGAGGTCATTGATCATGCTGGTGATTATACAGTCCTAGGTGAGTTATACTTTGTGTTCTTTGCACATCCATATGCACACCAAAATCGGGTAGAACTTTTGCACGTACCCTACCATTGAAGACTTGAAGACACCAGGAAGGTTATCAAAAAATTTCAAGTCATAAAATATTTTTTTAAAAATTAAGAAACGCGTAGTATGCATTCCTGATTGTCTACGAGAAAAGTAGCTTTCCGATTTGCCCTTGTACTTTGTCTAAACATGAACATCAAATGAAAGATTTGCAGTTTTCCTGGCCACGTGATTCCGAGAGTGTTCTTGAGCTATCAACCAGGTGAAGATATTGACTTCCGACGTTTCGAATGCAGACACTGCATTCATCTTCAGGGATTGTGATGAAGATAAATGCAATGTCTGCATTCGAAACGTCGGGAGTCTATATCTTCACCTGGCTGATAGCCCGAGCATACTTACTGGCACGAACATCAAATGTACTAAAGAAAACTTTGCTTACAGAATTATGCTTACAAAATTACGATTAATATGTGTAACAATATTAACAAATTGACAACCCAGTCACTCTGTGCCTAATTTGGGGATGCTAATTGAGTGATACTGAGCGCCTTCCACTCACCATCTAGAATGAGTGGGAATGATCTCATATACATGTGCGAGAGGTTGACTTAATTTCCACATACCAATTGGGGATTAATTCTGGTAATAAAACATTTACTTCAATCATTCAATAACAATTATATTTCTCTTAGATAAAAATTGTGAATGTAAGTGTTGTGATGTGATTACGGATAATCGGAAACTTTGCCAGTCGAGTATCGCCGATCGAGTATTGAGCATTTGAGCCCTGAATAGGAGTAACACATACCTTATCTCTTCAGATGACGCTCGCTGTTGACCTAGGTGTTGTATTTAGTATCGCCAGGTTGATACTTCTCCTTAATGGTTGCTGTAGTTGAGCATTGAGCTTAGTTTACTCCCAAATGCTAAGGACGACTCGACGATCTCCGTAGATAGAATATTGAATTCTAAGTTGACTGTCGGTTGACTGTCTCCTTCTCTGTCGCTCCAACTGATCACTTAACTGATCACTCAAAGACTCCGTGACTGATCCCAAAGACTGATCCAAGGACTGATCTGTATTCACTCCTCCCAAAGACTGATCCTAAGGACTGATCCTGAAGACCTCTCGTCTCCTGGTTTTGTTCAACCTGGTCCTTCTAGAATTTTCTCCTATCGTCTGCTAGACAGCACGTGTGACCTCCTTTCACTTGAAAGAACGAATTCTTTCATTGTGTCAAGACTCAAAACTGCAACTCTCGACACACTTCGATTTCCCGATTCTAAGCAATTTCCTCATATCCGTGTATGTGTGAAATGTTCACAAAAGCTTACAATCTCTCTTTTCATAATTTACAGTATTTAACCTATGCAAGAATTGGCGCATTGTATGCATTGTCTTCCTGCATTGGCAGACTCTCAATGAAACATTTTATTTACATTTTATTTACATCATTTCGCTGACCATTGAATAATAACTTTTTCTCAGCTTGCATTAAACTTAACTCGTAACCATTATTCACCTTCACCTTATTTTATAAAACGCGATATTCGCAAAATAAATAAACATTGATTGATAAAATAAAATTATTATACATAATCTTTCGATTTAAAAACGGATACTGCCACAAAATGTACAATTACTACTAAATTTTTCTCTAGCAGACTACTATTAACAATTGCTACCCCTACCTCGTTTCCTAACTTAACTCCCATTTCTTGAGCTACTCGTGCAGCGACACTCATTGCAGCAACTCTTCTTGGTTGGGTACATCCAATTTTTTTACCGTCTTTCGTAAAGCCTGCTTCATGAAGATACTGGGGTATTTGTGTTGTTTTTCCTGACCCTGTTTCACCTTCAATAATAAGGATCTGTAATACAGATATATGTATGGTTTATTCCATATAGAAATACTAAAAAAGAAAGAAAAAAAAAACTTTCTTTACGAGATACAAAATATATTCATTATGCTACATGGAAGAAACGCTACCTGCACGTAATGTTACCAACGTCGCAGTTAGAAATTTTCGATTCGTATAGCTAGTATACTAGAGGAAAATACTGGGAGTTAAGAGAGAAAGCTGAAAATCGAGAAACATTTCCAGGCCCAAACTGAAAATTAAGAAAAGGAAACAAAACCCTTATTAGTCCCAGGACCTGCCAAAAGGCAGAACACTTAATAATAGGTAGTATGTTTACTTCATTTTGGTATAGGTAAAACTGTCATTACAGGGCAAAAATTTGAAGAAAGAAGAAGAAGAAAAAAAAACAAATCCACATCGCAAAAATACAATTTCGGCTTGATTCCGGAATATAGAATTGTCTCTGTTTATTTATTTTATATTTCATTTAACAATAAAAAGCTATAGACAAAGGACGATACGAAGTATTAATTAAATAGAACAAGCACAAGGGAATAAAACTTGAAAATAACTGAGTTGTTAATACGCGAGTTTTTTGACAGTGTGGTGCACCAGTAAATCTCCGATAAGGAATTTGGTTCGGATCCCTCGTTAAACTTTATGCTCAAATGGCTTAGGAGTAGCAGAACACTCAATACAGACATACAACAAAATAAAACGAACCTAAAATCTACCTCTTGTACAATATTCGTTGCTCTAACGGTAGGAAAATGCTCTCCTAGTTAGTCTAGTGGCTAGCGCGCGCGCATCTGAGGCACATGGTCACAGGTTCGATTCTCGGTGGGAGAGCACTGAGCGCGCATTACTGTGGTTCGGATTTCCCCTTAAATATAGATCCAAGTTTCATATAGTGTCAATGCTAAAAAGGGACACTACGCTCCAACAAACAAAAAAGAAAAAAATGTTGACAGATGGTGATTTGGTAAGGGATCAAATTTTGTAATTTCTTATTTTGTATTTCGATTGACTGGAAGGTTCATCAAATTGTAAATAAATAAACAGGCAAAACCACATAGCAAAAGCCATTGAGGGACAAATTAAGGTATCAGAAATTAAAATAATTTTTACTTAAAATTGCATTTATGATTTATTTTTCTTATTAAATTTCTTAAACAGTGTTACTTATAATCAGGGTGGATTGATTTAAATCAGTCTGATTTAAATCACGATTTTAATCAAGATTTAAATCACTTGATCTTTTAAATAAAAATCATTGATTTAAATCAAATTCCGAAATAAATTAATTTAAAGTGAAGATAAGTAAAATCCCATTTCTATTCTATTATTTCTATTATGGAAGATGATAATCATAATACAATGAGACTCAAATGTATGTAAGCGCAGTAATGAAAATAAGTATCATGCGGAGGATAATAGGGAAAATCCCGTTTTGAACTGGTAATGGGTGAATCCTACTTTCTTCTCTTCGTAACATACGGTTTTTACATCGTTAACTATTCCAACGGGGAAACTACCATGGACATTTAAGACGAAAATTCTTTTGTGTCCACGTCTATTTCTTTGTTTCCCGGTAATAGTGGCGTATTTAGAGAGGCCCGATCTCCTCTCCGAAACAAAATAAAAATAAAATAAAAACAATTAAAACTTTAGTCGAAATTTATGTACTAAATACATAGAAGTTCCTCGGAATCGTAATACGGCAAATTTTGGATGCGTTAAAATATCAAATATTACTTTTAATAAAGTGTATACTTTAAAATATCTAGGGTAAATATTAACAGACGAAAACTATATTTACGAAGGAAATAAATGTCAACTGAAAGCAGGGAATTCGTGTTATTATTCAGTTTAAAATCTCTCGTTGTCGCGAATTCTGTCGAGGAATTTGAAGCTTAAAATACATAAAACGGTAATCATGTCTGTTGTTCTGTATGGTTCCGAAGTATGGTCGTTTACTATGAGGGAAGAGCATAGAGTAAAAGTATTTGAGAATAAGATCCTGAGACGAATATTCGGACCCAAGAGGAATGGGAATGGGGAATGGCGGAAACTTCATAACAAGGTACTACATAATTTATACTGTTTACCAAACATTGTTGGGGTCATCTAGTCTAGGAGACTCAGGTCGGCAGGTCATGTAGCCAGGATGGAAGAAAGTAGGAACACTTTCAAAGTCTTAAGTGGAAAACTAATGGAAAAAGACCATTAGGAAGACCTAGACACAGATGGGAGGACAATATTAAAATGGATTTCGCAGAAATACAAAGTAGAAACTGGATCCAGTTGGCTAAGGATAGAAGTCAATGGAGAGCTTTTGTGAATGTTGCATTGAACCTCTGGTTCCATAGGCCATAGAGTTGGTTGCTTAATTTTAGGCGAAGTTTATGTACTTTATATGTATTTCGTGCTGCTAGCTAGTTCCGAGTTTTTAAAAATATGTCCCTGCTAAATATCAGTAACTTTAGTGAAAAGAAAAGTGTCATGTTGATAAATATTGCTGTACTTTATTTTTAATGCTTAAGGAACATTGTTTGGGATTGAAATAGGTTACGATTACGAATTAATTCAAAATTCAATCCCAATACTTTCACTCAAATGGTATAATTGACATTTAATACTAATTCCTAAAGTTTCTTATTCTGTTTGCGGCTTGTATTGTACTAGGAGAAAGATTTGATTTAAATAAAAAAAATCGATTTAAATAAAAAAAATCGATTTAAATAAAAAAATCGATTTAAATAAAAATTCAACACAATTTTTTTTTTAATCATGATTTTTTTCCACCCTGCTTATAATACTTCCTTATCACATACATCTTGAAATTTACTTACAGATCACGAGCATTATTCTTATTAGTCGAGTTTTTGAGGACTTCTCTCCTGGTTTTTCTACGACAGAAGGCCAGAAAGTTCTTACCCTCATACGATAGAGATGAGCTAGTAATGTAAAATTTGCACAATCATAGGTTTGTATCTCACTAATATGTGTGCTAATTTGTATCTTTACAGGTCCTGTTGAATTATTGTTACACATAGAAAACTAAGTGGTAGCAGCATGTTAAACAAAAATGAATACAGATCTCTGATTAGGATTTTCCATATTCAAGAAAAATGAACACAAACGATACACGAGGAGATAGTAGTCTGTACGGTGAGGAATAAACAGCAAAGCATAGAAAAAGAGGATCTCAAATATGATCGCACAAGCCTAAGGATGACAAATACGGCGTACCTTAATGGCTACAAACCAAAGTGTGGTAGCAAAAGCTAAGCAGCTGATGCCTGCAAATAAATTTGTAACTATTGATTGTTTAATAGAAAACTGAAAAGGTGAACATTAGAAGAGGGTAGTAGTAATTAATGTTAATGACTTTCCGCATATAAGCCAAGTAGTAGTAGATTGGATCCCCGATTGAAAACACCCTTTCAAAAACAGCAACATGCAATGAGTACAAAACATTTTGGACCTCTATCACAATAGTCTAGGCGCTAGCCCATGTCACGGTGCATTTATGTACCCTCATTTTGATTGCTGGGTGTTATTACCCACTTAAAAGAGAGTTAATTTCTTTTGGTCACGTGATTTGATTCATGGTCGTTTAGTTGCCATTATTGGATTCAAGATGGCGATCATGACCTTCTTTAAACGCTCATAACTCGGCCATTTATGAACCGATTTTGATAATAGTTTTTCCTCTGGAAAGAGAAAATTATACTCTACAATTTTGTATTTTAGCACTTTTCAGGAAATCTGCGCCATTTTCCCGAAAAATTGGAAAGAGTAGAATTGAAGATAAAATTTTCTTCTATTTTCGTAATTTTCTCAAAAATGGTTAATAATTTAACATTTTAATACAACATAAAAAAGAAGCAGAATTTAATAAGCTTTAAAACGGTATACAACATGCTGGGTTTAGTTCAAAACTAAGCTATATATTAAAGGAAAACTAATAGTATGTATGATTTTAATTGTTGTTAGAAAAATAGCTTTTCTGCCGGTTTTACCTTCTAGCAATATATCTGTACTGCAGGCGCTAGCCCATCTCACTTGCGAAATTTTATGTCCCCTAAGTCTTGTTGTGGGGTTTGTTAAAAATAAGTATAAAAACGATCACATGATCCAGATCACAGTCGTTTCGTTGCCATATTTAAAAATGGACGCCAAATTACTAAATTTTTTTTGTCTAAGTATATCTCTGTACCCAGTGGTCCAAATTTACGGCCTAGTTGCTCATTTTCTTCCTTTAAAGAGTAAATCTGATAGTTCTAAATTATAGTGTAATTTGAACAGATGTAACAATGACGTACTTTGAGATACAAGCTATTAAAAAAAAAAAGTGGATTCAAAGAGAAAAAAATATTTTTTTAAATATAAGAAGTATGTACATCTAAATAAATACGTCGTATTGGATAATACTGATACAAATCAATAACATAGTGTCAAAAATTAAAATGAATATTGCAAATCTTTCAGAGTCGAGATAAAGACTTAAACAATATTATTTATAAGGGTTCGTGTATTGGTCCAAACTAGTACTTTTACATTTACAAAAGTCACAGTACAGTATTTCCAATTTTCAATAGAGACATACAGTTTCTCTGAAGCACATCTGGCAATTACATTGCTTAGGAAAATCTTCAGGCTCCAATGGGTCATCTGTCACGTGCGGAATTGAAATACTATCTTCCTGTATGTAACCGTAGTCCAACGAATTGAGTTTCTGAGACGGTTCCAAAGCATGAATCCATTTATAGCATTGCAAGTAACTTTTTTATGTGGAGACTGATAGATCTTGTAGTAGGGGCCAAATCTTGAAAGTTTCGATTTTTTTTTTTTATGGAACTGATGGAACCGTAATTTATCCATTGTACCTAAGCTTTTTTTTTTTTTTTTTCATGTTCTCATTTAGTGGCCCTTTGACAAAATCTAACAAGAGGTCTTTCGCACATGTTTCTGTTGCTTGCAAAGCTGCTGCTTGTAGTGTCGCAGGCGATTAAAGAATGAATAGCTGGTAAAGATGTTAAAACAGCAAGCGGTACTCTCCTTCCAAATGAGTAAAGTGGAATGTACCGCGATGATTTTTCTACTACAAAGGAAATCCAAAATTCTTGCAGTCCTAAACTTTTCCACTTTTGTAGGTAATAACAGAGGGCATCACGAAAAAACATCGCTATCAGTAGATCCAGAGAGAAATATGAGCTAGGATCCTCTCATTTGCTTCTTCATGATCAGATTCTAAACTAAGTTCATTCTCATCTATCCCATTCTTTATAGAAACACATCTTGGCTGACTATAAGAGATGAAGTAACAGAATCTTTTTCCCGGGATATCCAATCAACAAAGTATGACTGCAACAATTCTTTGTTTCTAGATGAGGCCCAGTAAGCATCAGTATTTACAGGAAGCGGTGTACTGTCATTTGGTTCTACATATTCTACAGGTGTTTCGTGATCGCTTGGACCTTTCAAGCGCTTTTACAATTTTCTTCTTATAAATGTCAAAAACAATGTTGATGCACTCACCTGTGTGAGAAGCTTGGCAGATAGCTTTCCAAAAGCTTCTTACAACTTCTTCATATATCGTCAAGCTTAAAGATTTTGTTGGAACCTTCCTTGCGACCGCCATACAATCTATAACTGTTGCTTAACCAGATGATTGAGGAATTTCGGAATTTGGCGGTGTTTGTAGCTTTTTCCTAGTACATGAACCAGCTGTGATTTTTCCGGTTTTGTCAGAAATCCATTTCTAGTCAAAAATAAAGATGTAGAAATTAATTTTAAAATTACGAAACTTTCAAGACTTGACTCTTACCGCAAGATCTATCAGTCTTCACAAAAAAGAAGCTACTTGCAATGCTATAAATGAATTCATGCTTTGGAACCGTCTCAGAAACTCAATTCGTTGGAATACGTTTACATACAGGAAGATAGTATTTCAATTCCGCACGTGACAGATGACTCATTGGAGCCTGAAGATTTTCCTAAGTAATGTAATTGCCAGATGTGCTTCAGAGAAACTGTATGTCTCTATAGAAAATTGGAAATACTGTATTGTGACTTTTGTAAATGTAAAAGTACTAGTTTGAACCAATACACGAACCCTTATATATAATATTGTTTAAGTCTTTATCTCGACTCTGAAAGATTTGCAATATTCATTTTAATTTTTGACACTATGTTATTGATTTGTATCAGTATTATCCAATATGACGTATTTGTTTAGATGTACATACTTCTTACATTTAAAATTTTTTTTCTCTCTCTCTTTGAATTCACTTTTTTTAAAAAGCTTGTATCTCAAAGTACGTCATTGTTACATCCTTTCAAATTACACTATAATTTAGAACTATCAGATTTACTTTATAAAGGAAGAAAATGAGCAACTAGGCGTAAATTCGGACCACTGGGTACAGAGATATATTTAGGCAAAAAATCTAGTAATTTGGCGTCCATTTTTAAATATGGCAACGAAACGACTATGACCTGGATCATGTGACCGTTTTTATACTCATAAAGGTGGTTAACAAACTCCACAACAAGACTTAGGGGACATAAAACTTCGCACGTGAGATGGGCTAGCGCCTGCAGTACAGATATATTGCTAGAAGGTAAAAACAACGGAAAAGCTATTTTTGTAACATCAATTTAATCATACATACTATTAGCTAACCACCCGTTACTCTTGAAACGCAAAAACCTGTCTGCTGTCAACAAATATGGCTGACAGTTGTACATTTATTTATAGCCATTCACCACTCTGCTTCCTCCAGTACCACAGCAGAAGACAAACCGCGCGCCTCACATAAATCGCAGAAAATCCACGGTGTACGCGATGTACACCACGCGATGCAACGCGTACCACGTGACCGCTTCTACGTAGAAAATAGAAACACGGTTGAGACGGATTGCGAAACGTACTACATCGCGATGCATTTAGGAACGTGAGGTTTATCGGAGTCACTCCGACAAGCATCAGCATCATTTCCAACATGTGGAATTTAACTCCAGTAAATCTAGAATTCTTTGTCAGGTAGGCAAATAAGCACAATAATATTATTTCAAACGTAGAATTCCATTTTTCCCGACTTCTTTCGCAAATTTCCGACCAATCCCCGATTTCCCGACCATTTTTTAAATTTAAGACAAATTCCCGATTTTCCCAACTGCTAGACACCCTGTTCTTTCCAGAGGAAAAACGATTATCAAAATCGGTCCATAAATGGCCGAGTTATGAGCGTTTAAAGAAGGTCATGATCGCCATCTTGAATCCAATAATGGAAACTGAACTATCATTAATCAAATCACGTGACCACAAGAAATTAACTCTCTTTCAAGTGGGTAATAACATCCAGCAATCAACATGAGGGCACATATAATGCACACGTGACACAAGCTAACGCCTATACTACAAGGACAAGAATGTTTTTGTAAACAGATTACAGGAATGCAAACTACTTTTTTGAGGTCAAAATTACTAATTTTACTGCCTTTGAATCTAACAATACTGACCCAACACCCATCCACCTACCTACCTATATATATATATATATATATATATATATATATATATATATATATATATATTAAATTGGCCACCCTTCTTTCCACTGAACAGCTGTAAGCATATGTTAACTCAGGTATTAACAAATCTTGCAATATGATAAATGTATCGCATTCAAGAGATGAAAAAATACGAAGATTGTCTTTGTAAAACTGCCTACGCAAAACCACGTACATAAAAAATGAATTACAGTAAACATATTTTCATACGATGAAAAAATAATTACAGCAGCTCAGGCCAATTTCTCTTCCCTCCTTTTACTCATACTCACTATTTTTCTTCTTTTTTTTCTTGAAAAAGGAAGTAATTAATGACGACTTTAATTTTTCTACACTTTTCTGAATTTTATCAGCCTTTTGTTTATTTTCATTAGCTTCTTTCTTCATTTTTGTGGCAGTATCAAGCATTACTTGTGCTACATCGACTCCAAGATCCTTGCTCTTAATGACCTCCCTTAACCGTTTCTTTGCTTCCTTCAGTAACCTATCAGATGTTTGTCTCTTCTCTTCTTCATCCCTTAGACGTTTTAAAGTAAATTTTTTTATTCAATTGTTTCTTTCTCATTTTTTAAAATTCTTCTTCAGCTGTCCGTTGTTCTTCCTTCGCGTCTCTTTCGTGTTGTTCCTTCAATTTCCTCTGCTGCTCGCAGATCTCTCTACAACTTTTGTAAGCAGTTTGTGCCAGATCTGAAAACTCTTTAGGTATAAATGTATACAAGATGTGCTTTCTCATCATATATCTCATATACAGCTCCCTTGATGTGTATAGTAAATGAGCATTAAGAACCCTTTGACATGTTAGCCCCATCAGGAGTCATAATGTGCAGGATGCTTGTAAACCATCTTGCAACTTCAGCTGAGCCATGTGAAAGTGAAAGGGCTGCTTTCACAATTTTTAACACCGTTGGAAATTTATGCTCTCCTAAAATGTTAGTCTTTTGGAAAAATTGGTTCCAATAAACATCTATTCTTTTTTCACTAGTTGTGATCTCATCGTCTTCTAACCTTAATAGTCTCCATTCAACTACATGTGTGTCTTCTTTATAAGAAACAGGCAAAGCTTCAGCTATTTTGACAATTTTCTTCCAACAGTCCTCTTTCTTTCTTTCTTGAGGATTCAAATACTCCAAATATTTTAACAGCGGCTTAGAAACCATAGATGACTTCTTGGAAATATGCTTACAACTAGCAGCATAGTGTTTTCTTGCTTGATGCAAGAAAGTTAGTTTACTCTTTTCATGCACTTTACTCAATTCTTCTTTTACACCTTCTCCGCAATTTATTTCCTGCAAAGGAAGGAAATTTTTCTCATCGCTGAATGTTTCCACAGAAAACTGTGAGTTTTGCAAATTTGGTTCGTAAGAATGCTTGTTATGGACGTGAGCATATGATGAATGGTGTGGACAAGTGGCTCTTCTTTTTGGGAATGTCCAGTGAATTGAGTAAATAAGTGAACACTTGAATATATTGTTACCTTATACATGGTATAATGTAACATGGCCCGGAAGTTTTGGGCAACCAGTATATATATGAATTTTATATTTATTGAACTTTTGTAAAATACATAATTAGTCGTTTACTCAATTTTTGGTAGATCGCAAAATATGCGTTAAGTTCCTTGAAATTATGATTTTAGTACATTTAGAGGGAAATATATGGTAAAATATATCTACATTGGACAATATTTGTATATTTAGCTAAAATCTAATGTTATTTCAGGAAATAAGGTTATATCTGGTCGTTTTGAATCCTTTCCAGTCAATTTTCATGAATATTTTTGGCTTAGGGGATCTTCAAAAGAAATCAAAATTTTATTTCAAAAATCTTCTCTGAAATTTCACATTTGTAAAGTCAGCCATAGTAGCTTCTTGAAGCATCTCTTTGTTTAATCTAAATTATCTGTGATTGGATCTTCCGCAATCACAGTTGTGGTTGAGATTTCCGGCTTTCTTTGATCTTGAGAGAAAAAACCTATCATCATATAGTTACGTCACAATGATCCTCCAATTAGGGATCTTCTTCCCATTGTCATTGTCTTTCATCGGAAGCAGCGTTGAGAGGTGGACATAAAGTTATCTTCGTCGCCATAAGAAACGTGGAAAAATAGAAATTTAAAGTAACTACACCCAATGATTTTTAGGCTTTTTATCTGTGAAACAGTGAAATAGTGCAGTGAAAGGTTGCTGTGCTCAATGGACATAGGATTTTCTGCAGTGAGAGCAAATCGTTCACGTCAGGACAAGAGTGGTTTGGGGTAAGCCATCTTCCCGGTTTAAAAGGTGTATGGCTGTTAAGTCCAGGAACTCGTTTTTTTTTGTATACACCGATGGAGGCTCTCAATCCTCGAGAGCTGGTGTAAAATAATTATTTTGTTCCTAACAACCACCGGATGGAAAAGGGAGGTATCTATTTTCCATGGAAGAGTCTATCAAGTAAGTGATACAAGGTAAAAATCCAAATTATTGTTGTTTTAGCCACGTTTGAACCTGCAAAATTTTAACCCTTTTCGGATTGAATATGTTTCATTCTGGTGTTGTGATGTTTAAACTAATGTGCTAACTTCGTGTCGTTTTCCCTAAGTTGCATGATATATTGACTGAAGAGGTGAAAGGAACCGCTCGTTCAATGGGGGAATATATTCTTTCTTTGAGTTTCAGTGTGGACGATTGTCATAAATAATCCAAGAAATGTGTGTACTTTCGAGTTCACACATTCTCCCCAATATTTATATTTATGTTGAAAAGTAAACCTCAAAATTTTTTTTCCTCGTACTGCTAAATAATGCAAGGTAAATTCATTCACTGGTTTTGGCTCACCTTTACTTCGGATTGGGTACGATGAGACAAATGTTTACAAAAGTTTCGGCACATATTAATGACAAGGGTGCCACGTATGACTACTGATAATGGGAGATGTTCATCAGCGATGAAATATCCACTTTGTATTTTGAAATTCCCTTAATTAGTAAAACAAAAGCTCAGATTTTAAAACACATTCAGATTTTTTTTTCTTTAAATAAAAAAAAAAAATTTGAAAGCTGAATGATAAGTGTTCTGTACGTCCTTGGTAACCGGCTGTGCATACTATACTACGAATATGTCTGCTAAAAGTGAATTTTTTGTGTTAGGTTAAGTTAGTTTAGACAGATAGAGATTTAGGATAAGTATATTTTTATTATTGAATATTTCCTAATGTGTATTTTCTCTGTGTCAAAAATTTGTTTGTTTGTGAAAGGTAAATGTGGATAGGTCTGAGCTTATACAAAGAGGTCACCCTACCGGTATAAATTCTGTGTGCCACCCCACTTGCACAACATTGACCGAGAGAAATACGAAAGAAAGAAAGTCAGTATGCACACAGCCATGGATAGTAATACATGTGTGTAGTATAGTGTTTTATGTAATCAGTTTTTCCTCTTAACAAATGTGAGAATATACGATTTGTTTATATAGTCGATAGAAATTGAAAACACATGAAGGTCACTCACGAGATGTGAAGAGAGAATGTGATTCCAATAAATTTGTATCCAAACTTATCCATTCAGCTATGTAAAATATTCACATTTCGAACCATTGCAACCTTTTTTTTTATTATTATTATTATTCTTTTGGTTTTGTCAGTTTCTTGTCATACATAAATCTAGTGTAAATAAAATATACGAGCCGAAACACAATCTTTTCTTATCCAGTGCAAAGTTCATCATTTAGAACTATGTAGTAATTAACTTCAGTGGTATTGTTAGCAAGTAGAATGTAGAGTTTTGAAAAGCAGTACGTGAACATTGTGACAAAAGTAATGTGTAGCGTTTGAAACATACAGAATTGATTTCACTTAGTGTGACCGGGGTTGGAATCACAGACCTGACAGAAAAAATTCACTTCGTTAATAAGATCAACAAAATTCATTTTTGGCATTCAGTTTTACAAAATCCAATTCCGTTGCGCGATTCAGAATTCAGTTTGAGATTTTTTTTTATCTGGGTTAGTAAATACAAACATTCAGATTTTCGAAGCACTCACTGTCAGTTTCACTCTTGGGTCAGTGTCTTGTTTCTGTTAGATTGTGGTTTGCAACCTATCCCGTGATGGGATGCAGATGATGAACTGCAGATCTGGATACTGGACTGCGAGTGAGAATGAAGGAGGCTTAGAAATCTTCACATTTTGGGTCAATTTGAGTTCTATTTTTCGGAGATGATTGGTTTGGTGGATGGGTCAGTGAGAGTTGACAGCTTACCCGTCTGGGCCCGGTGGGTTCGCGGTCACCAGTCAGTGACACATTCACGCAATCATAGTCTTAAGGAAAGTGAACATCATACAGAAACTCATCATCATCATCATTATCATTTTATTTTATTTATTTATATTTATTTTCATTTTATATTTTTATTTTGACCTTTTTTTATGTAAAAATATAAACAGGACTTCTGCTTTCATTGTGTCAATTTTCAACAGACTTGCAATGTTTTTATATTGTGAACATTTCATTAAATGACTTATGCTTGGGGCTATATGTCAAGAAATATTTCATTATTGCTGGCCATTGCTCTAGATGTTTTCTACCTGCAGGCTCCAGGGTCAACCATCGAGAAATTACATGCTTAATGAACCTATTACTGAACAGTTTTAGATCATTTTGAATTTGAGAGAAAATTTTCAATTTTGCAGGCCTATCATCAAAAAAATCATGAATTTGGAAAAAAAATCTTGTTTACCCTTCCAAAGAGCCTAAAATACTGACTTATTTAAAAAATACTGACTTTTGCTGACTTTATTGACTAGTTTGCATCCCTGAGATTACTGACTATAGATGAATGGACTTGTATCTACTTGACCCCGAAATTAAAGAAATGAGAAAAACATGGAAACAGTTCTTGTTTCCCATTCCCAAAAAGGCTAAGTGCAGCATTAATCCAGCAAAATCATATTGTTCGTGTTTTGGGATCATAGAAATACAATCTTAACTGATTACTTACAAGAAAGGTTTACAATCACAGGAACACATTACAAAAGCATGTTGCAAAAGTTACGACATACTATCAAAGGAAAGAGATGGCGTTTGTTCTCGAAAGGTGTACTGCTGCTAGTGGAAAATGCACCAGCACACCGAACAGTAGAAACAATCACTTTTGCAATCCAATGGGGCTACGAACTTTGTCCCTCCGACCATATTCCCCTATTTGGCTCCGTCCGATTATTTCCTCTTTCCGAATATGAAGAACCATTTGCGGGGTAGGTGTTTTGTGGATGATGAGGAAGCAATTAATGCAGTGGAAACCTGGTTTGCTTCCAATCCCGCAAACCTCTATATAGATAGTACTAAAGGAGTATCATCGACGTGAGACACGCAATACAACGTGTATATGTAGAGAAGGACGCGTTTGTGTTTCAAACTGCAGATCCCTGTTTATCATAGTGAGGGTAAGAATGTCCTAGTTTCCCCTTGTATACTGTATCAAAATATTAAAAATAAATAAATTAAGTAAATTAAAATATTTTTTTAAATAAAATTTTCTACGAAATATTACTTAGGGCTAAATTGGAACTTAAAAGCTTTTTCAATTTTTGCTAACTTCAGTAAATTTCTTTCAGCAATTTAGAACTGTAATCAGTAATAGTTATTTCTGTACAACCCTATAAAGAAATTCTGCGTTCACTACTAAGTAAACGGTTAAGTGCCTACCCGAAAATGAAAATGAAGTTGTATTAAAAAAAAGTAACTGGCTTTAAACACTTATGGTGTGATATAATTACTGTTTTTAGACATCCGTTGTAGCAGTGCATTTTCTAAATTATAATTTTGAAACCGATGGACTTGTTCTATATGTGTTAAATACATGAGTTTCAAAATGAATCATGGGATTTCAAATGTTTTTACATGTAAAATTGACACGGACAAAGATTATATTACTGATACATTGGCTTAAAGGAAGATTAGAATTTATGTCACTCACCTATTAAGTGCTTTATTTGGTTATTCCTTTAGTGATACCAACATCAAGGTGATAAGCGAATTCCTGCCACACATGCTTTAGCAAGTCTGTTGCCACTGACTCCAATGCAGCGACAATGACAGTTCTCAGTTCATCCAAAGTTGTTGGTATCGGAGTCTCGTAAACAGCATCCTTAACGCATCCCTAGAGGAAACAAGCACACAATGTTAGGTCAGATGACCTAGGATACCGACCCGTAAAGTAGCGAGTCACGCATCCTTGCAACCAATTCAATGACGAGGAAGAACTTTGCATGTATACTAGAAAATGTGGTCGCTGGAAAAATCGTGTAATTGTGGAAACGGTAAATTTTCAAGTACATCCGGACAGATATGTCCAGTCATTTCGCATCCAATGACAAACAATAGGAAAGACTGTGTAGCAAGTGAATATGAACGTCAGGGAAGGCATTTTTTAATATAATTTCCTCTTTTACTTAGGGCAAGTTCAATTTATGGTTCGCTAATTGCAGCAATAAATAATTCATTTGAAATCCGACGAATCATTTTGAAATTTCCCGGATATAAGTTTATATATATAAACTTACCTGATAATCACGAACAGCCTGAATAAGATCATCTCTGAATGGAAAAATAGGTAAACTTTTCTTTGTTTCTTGAATATCCATCTTTCGCTTCTCCACTTCCGAAATGGATTTTTCTTCCTAAGAAATAAATGCAAAAAGGCAATATCAGAATATCGGAAAATGACCTATAACATAATCGTTGAAAGCAAAGTTACTTTAACTCAAATATTACAATCAATTTGGATAAATTTTGAATTATATTCACGTGTTATAACTGATGAACTTCTAGATCATAGAGTTAGTTAGTAGAAAATGACTTACACATAATTAGTGTAAATGCATTACTTACTATAACATACCTTTTCTGTTTTGGAACCGGGCATTCTCAAGGCTTCAATAAATTCTATTTGATCTTCCAGCACAAAGTCGTAATCCTTTTTCTTGTCCTTGAATTTCTGCTTTGCATCCTTAGCACCAAACCTAAACTGTGCAGAAGACATTTGATCTTCCTCCCATTTCCGCTGCTCATAGTATGGCACTTTCTCACGCTCATCTATTTCAACGTATTTCTCATCAACCTTTCCCTTTCAAAAAAATAAAAAGTTATCGTCAGACTACAGTTATTATTACTAGTGTAAGAAATAAGAATCTCGTAAAATCTATATGATTACTTAAATCTATATTTTACAGATTAGTATATACAAAATATTAACACTTTAAAATGCTTATTTGCTTTACATGTTTTTGCTTTGCGGACTACTTGAGACGATAACCTGTAAAAACATACCTACATGGTGCTGGTTCACCACAAAGTATACAAGATGGACTTTACAACACTACCGACCGCATCGAAATTAAAGTAATCTAGTTAAGATATGCAGGTTACACGTATAATGTCTGTATCTGTGTTAGAAACATATTTAGTAAGCGTCAAGTAACAACTACATCCAGTCATACATCAGCATTCTCTTAAAGCTATCAGCGCAGTCGAAGAACTGTTATCAAGCTAATTGTTGGTATTCGAAAATAGAGAGTACAAGTAAACCAAACACTAAACACCAAAACACTAAACACTAGTGACCAAAACACTAAATATATACGTATTAATAAGCCTTGTGTAACTGTTACACAAGGGTTATTAATATATATTTAATGCTTTGGTCAGTTCTTTTTATTAATACTGTCGAGTGTTTCCAAGGCTACAATGAACAATATACAATTTGAAAATAGAATCGCTCAGTTAATGTAAAAGCGTTAAGATTGTTTCAGTTTTCGTACCCTTTTAGTAAAGTTATTTTTTTAAAGTAACGGTTAGATAAAGAACACGTTGCTTATAAAGAGCAAATAAGCAGCATGATATAAACTGAAGCACACAGTCCTCTGCCTACTACGTCCCCTCTATCCTCCTCCTCCACGTCTTTTGTGACCACGTAGCTGACGTACATGCTTCTTGTGCACGTAGTCACGGGTATGATTCCTAGTGGAAATGTTTGCCTCCGATACAAACCTAAGTAATACGAGCTCCCTCGTGGCCATAAGGTTACTGTATATGCCTTTGGCGCAGGGGACCTGGGTTCGATTTCTGATTAGAAATCAAGTGATTCGGATCCCACGTTAAGCTCTAGATCCACGTCCTATATAGCCTCGGTGAAAGGGATACTAAACTCCAAATCAACCAAACCCGAACAATGGTTCGAATCCCATTTAGTAAGGAATAGACCCCGTCTCATACAGCTTCGGTGGCGAGAGTTACATTTCAATGAATCAAACAATAATAAATCAATCCCAGCTGCCCTGTGATATTCATATTAGTGAATTAATTGACTGAATTCAGACCTTCGATTCTTTGTGTTACGATTTCACAGAATAGAACAAGAATTTCGTTATGTTTTTGTTTTGTGTTTAATGCCACTGACGCAACAATCTGGAGGACCAACCACCGCGAAGTAAATTATTTGACTTAGTCAGAAATAACGTTTGCGTGTAGTAACTGTCAAGTTAGGACAGGCCAGCCGACTACAACAAAAAGTGTGTAATAATCCCATATAATTCACCGATATGGACTTGATAAGTAATCTTAATAACACTAGAATTCTGCTAATTTGTAAGTACCATATATTTTGTATTCATTATACACAGCTGTCTGCAGCTTTCGTTCCGTTGATTGTGAACTTGTTGTTAGGCGTTAAGGAACAATACGGGGTCTAACAGCACGTGAAAAATTCAGACTTTAAAACATTCGTAGCACCTGCCTCTTAACTTTTACTATAAAATATTTAATTATTTTTAAAATCGCATATATTTTTCTTAACAAGTTCCTGGATCCTATTTTCTCTCAACTGAACTTACTGAAAAGGAGGATGAAATGTGCGATCGGCTGAATTTTGAAAAGTTTTGTTAATTGCTGAAAGCGAGACCTAAACAAGAAGTTAGTGGCTTGCAATTGATTTGTGTATATAGAAAGCTTATTATTAATTCCTACCGAAATTGTTACTTTAGTAGCAGTCTTTCATTAAAAGAAGTTAATGTAGTTAATGGACGAATTTAATTCAGAGATACTCTGAAATTCAAGTAATTTTACGATTTACTTAAACTGGAATTAGTTCAACTGCAAAATTAATTTATGAACACTTTCTTGTGTCTTTCTATGGTGCAAGTCAATTAATTAGCTCTCTTCTTCAATGGTATAACGACGAAATCACCAATCCAGATGTGCTGGACTGCATAGCTAAATGGACAAATTTAGTTGGGTTAGACCCTCCGGCTCTCGAAAATCGTAACAATCAGTCGGCCTTGAACGAGCCTATCGTTAATTATCATGTAGCTTCTTTATTGCAAACTACAAATAACATTGAAGATAAAGCCAGGCTTCTCGCGGTCATGTCCCCTGAAAAGGGTGCATGGCTTCAAGCTCTACCATCACCTCTGGGCTTACATCTATCCAATGAGAGCTTCCGAGTATTCGTCGCTCTACGGTTGGGAGCAGATATATGTGAACCACATCACTGCCCCAATTGCAACACCTTAGTAGATAAACAAGGATTACACGATTTGTCGTGCAAAAGCAGCGCCGCCAGACATCCATGTCACTCAAGTGTGAATGATATAATATTACGAGCTTTAATATCTGCGGGGCTCCCAGCAGTGAGGGAACAGAATGGATGTAGCCGTTCAGACGGAAAAAGACCTGATGGTATGACATTAGTACCATGGGAGAAAGGAAAGGTATTGATTTGGGATTTCACATGTTCAGATACTTATGCCCCCTCCAACCTTCAATATTCCTCAATACAAGCTGGACTCTTAGCTGCTCGAAGAGCAAAAGAAAAAAGGAATAAATATAGTAATCTACTCGATAACTATTGCTTTGTTGTAATATCAATTAAGTCTAGCGGTTCTTGGGAAGGCGGCGGCCTCAAATTTATAAATGAAATCGGCCACCGTCTATCAATTAAATCAGGAGATACTCGAGCAAAATCTTTCCTGATTCAACGCATTAGCATAGCCATTCAACGTGGGAACGTGTCGGTTATTATTGGAACGTTACCCACCGGTAAAAAGCTAGAAGAGGTCTTTCTTCTGTGACTGCAGAGAAGGGAGGTTTTGAGTAAAAACAAATCATTGGTGCAACAATTTATGTAACAACCGAGCAAGAAGTAGGGAGAGACAGCTCACAGTCCATAAGTTTATATGAAAAATTACGGCAGAATGCTGTACCGCACGTCAAGACAGTGACATAACATGACCTGTTGGAGCCATTGAAAGCAGTTAGTATTACCTGCCAAACAGTATGGGAACAAAGGTGTGTATGCAAGCTGTGGTTTCTTGAAAAATATCTCTGATCATGCTGAACGGGTAGCAATTCGAGGAGTCATGTATGCTAGGAAGCTTTCTGAGGCCAGCAAAGCGAAACAAGAGGCACGTAGAACAAGCGAATAAGAAAGTAAAGAGACAGAGAAGAGTTTAAGCGTTCTTGATGTTAGTAAAATTGTAAATCATGAAAAATTACAATAATTAAAATTGTATACAAAATAATATAAGTTTAAGAAAAAAATGTTTTGGAATAAATATGATTAAATCAGGAACTCGGACATTCAATGTACTTACAAATTAAACGAAAAATATCAAATTTATGAACACATATGTAAAACTGAACACAAAAGTATAGGAATATATTATCACAACACAAAAGAAGATGAAACATAAAATCTTTGGTTAAACACTACCACACTGAGAGGTGAAGAAGTGAGATTCCAATTGAGATTCCGAGGCACCTACTCAGACCTCGTGGCTTCTACTCTGTTCTTATGTTTTTCTTTTCTTTTTATTTCGTTTTTGTGAATAGAATTTTCTTCCTTTTGATTGTTTACTCTAGTTTAAGTTATGAAAAAAAAATTAAACAATATATCACATTTTTATCTAATGTCACTGATGAAAATCAATAATAATTTAGGTGCTTGCTGAATATGTTATGCTTTATTCTCGTAACAGACATGACAAACAACACACATTTCTTTCGATACTTGACAAGTATGATTGTTTGTTTACCTTCTTGGTATCTTCTGGCATGTGATAACGTTGTATCTTCTCCAGCTCTCTAGCTCTCTCGTGTTCCTTAGCCAACTCCAGCAGCTTCTTTTTATTTTCCCTTTCTTTCTTCTCCCTCTCAGTAAGACTGAAAGTAAGAGTTACTATTAACAACACATTTAAAATACACTTTTGCTATACATAAAACTAAAGCAGAGTCCCATCTACTGCTAATGTTTTTATTTCGAGTGATATCTACACAATCCTTCCGTTTCTTAAGAATACTAGGTAGAATAACGTCATATTTTAAAAATGTAGTTAGTACGTGCTACATTACGTAGAACTTAATATGTATATTTTTTGTTACAACAGTTCGGGAATTGTTGCACAGGTCTACCGGAGTGTTCTCTCCGTTTTTGAAACACTAAATTCTATTCTCTTCCACACATTAATAAAGTTTGCATTAATATCACACGTCAGGTATTTTTGTTGTATTAATACTGGATGATTTTAAAAATGGTCATTTTTTATTCTACATTTCTTACAGGATCTGTAGCCCTTAAAAATGTCTATCGAGAGATATAAAGTCCAGATATAGACAAATGAAATGAAATCTTTAAGTTTTACGTCCCACGCTTATGCCGGTTAGGCTAAAGAACACGGTGATTATGAGCAATGAATGAAAACGGTGGAATGAAGAAAGTGGGTGGAAACGGGAGAACCCTGAGAAAACCCACGAGCACGGTGTTTGTCCACCACAAAGTCCACACGGCGCGAGCTGGGAGCGAACCAAGGACCCTAAGCACCGGAGGTAACGCTCTACCACTGAGCCACCGCCCCTCCCCCCAGATATAAAATATATCGATAGATAAAAAGTTCATTTGTGCTTCTGTATATGAGTTCCAGCAAAGAAAAATGGCAACGGATGCCACTAAATCTTCATTTGCTGTGTTTGGAGGGGGGTAATTATCTGATCGTACAAGCAGAACTTGGTTCAAGAAGTTCAAGAGAGACCTTAAAGCTTGAAGATGAACCACGCTCTGGACCACCTTCCATAATTGATAATGATGCTTTTCGTAAATTGTTGATGGGAGGTGCATTTTTGATTAGATCAGAAATTGCACAGAATCTTGGTGTTGGTAGTAAACAGTTCCTGATCATAACAGACACTTGCGATTTGTAAAAAAAAAAAAAAAAAAAAAAAAAAAAAAAAAAAAAAAAAAAAAAACTCCAAATAGATTCCACATGAACTGTCTGAGAAAAAAATGACAGAACCGTATGACTACTATCATTTCTTTTCTGCTTTCTAGGGATAGAAATGAACCATTCCTATATCCTTAGTAACTGGACATGAAAAAAGATCACCTACGAAAAGTGCTTACTGCCGACAAGCCATTTCCTCTATACAAAAAGAAACTGCCGACACGCCATTTCTTCTATACAAAAACAGAATTTAACTTAAACGAAGAGATTGTTGTCAGTAGTGGTATATGACAGTTACTAAAAGCAAACGAGACAATCAATTCCGACCAATATTGTCTTCAGTTGGAAGCCTTGAATGCAAAAATTAAAGTAAAACAGCCAGATGTAGCGATAATGGAAAACCTCATGTTTCTTTTATGTCTCAGTAGAAAATAGCGAAATGTGGTTGAGAAGTTTTAAATAACTCACCTTATTTTACTTGGACTACTAGTTCCTTTTGTTTCTGGCACAGTTTCTAGACTCTCTGGGACATTCTACAAAAGAGGGATTGGAAAACTGCCATCTAAGTGGGAAGAGGTTGTGAATGGCTAGGGATATTGTGTGCAACAATAAAACAATTGTCAAACTGAAAATTGCGTTGCTTTCATAATAGCTGCAAAACAGGCTAGTATTTTGGTAGACCAATATTTTGTTGTGCATATAATACGTTGTACGTGTAATCATGTGATAGGCAGGACAGTATTAAAGAAAAGAAAGAAAAAAAAAAAAGACATACATAATAACACAAACATGACTGTGCTGCAAGCTGAATAAACGGAATTCCTGTTCGAGACACTACATCACGGGATCACAAACTAACGAAGTTTCACTTAAAATTGGAGAAATATATTTCAGACGAAATGCAGAAAGTCATCTATGAGGTTAGAGCATTGATCAAGAAAGAATGCATAAAGGGTTAAAAGATTTCGTAAAAGGAAAGACTCAGTAAGTAAAAGACAAACCCTGCAGTGGGTGATCAAAGAACACACGAACGTCTGACAATGTTTTAAGAGTGCATAATCTTCTATTGCAAGATTAAAGTTTGAGTATGCGCATGATTACAGATGAATTTGATATCAATTGGAAGATGATGTAGTAGATTTTGACCTAAGACTAGTTAAAGCAAATTGTATTTATGATTTGTTCCATAGCCTCGCGGGTGATTTGATCGATATGTACGACAATGATCAATTATTCTTCGAATCTATAATCGTAGAAACCGGAAGCTGATGTTCCCAATACGTACTAGAAACAAAACCCTAAAGTATGGATTAGCGTGGTATAGGATTCCCTCTGTCAAAGAAACTTCAAATGAAAGATGAAAACAATATTGATATTATATATGGTTATTCAAAATGAATTCATTCCATTAGGACACACAATGATTGTAGCCTTCTACCGCGAGATTGCGAGTCCACGCCTATTACAATGGACTCTTGAAATTCGACCTTATTTTTCAACACGCACATGATTCGTTCCCAGGACAATGTTCCTCTGAATATCGCTATAATCATTAAGGTGTTCCTAGCAAGTAACATAATTGCTGCTTGAATCATCTTACCATATTCGCCTGATCTGACACTGCGAGATTAATTCCTATTTCCGAGAATCAAATTAACACTGCAAAGCACAAGATACTCAACCATCATGGGTGTTCAAAACGATGAAGCCACCTGCACTCAACACTGCAACTCGGAGGCCTTTTCCAAAGCATTCCATGCACCCAATGAAGGTTGTCATAAGTGCACTGATACGCACGCGTATTACTTTGAAGAATAATAATGAGACTCATTTTGAATATGTGAAACTACATTTCAATGTTGGGACGATTCACCAAACTTTTATGACCAAAGATGAGGAATAAACAAAAAACTACCAGTATGAAGGGAAAAAATATAATTAGGAACGAAGGCATAATGTAAACATTATTACAGAGATTTAACTTTCAAGACTGAAATCCCGCTATCAGAGCGTGGAAAAGAATGGAGGAAAAAAGAAAGAAAAATTCCGGACAAAATATAGAACTTAGGTATTGTCATATATCCAAGATATTGGTTCTGACAGTTGGTTGTACTATTTTTCTAGTATTTTCTTTTCTAAACTTTTATACAATCTGATATCAAGACTTTAGTATTGAAAGCTATATGCTTCTAAGTACATTTTACAAAGTAACAAAACATTATCACACAACACAAAACAAAACAAACCTTAAGTTCTTTTATACGATACTCTTTGATACGAGGGTGGATTGGAAACTTCATGGCCTGATTAGGAAAGAAGCAACTATTTTATGTTTGTATACATTAGCTGCGTAGCTATATCCGTTGGTATCGTATGTAAACTTTCATTTCTCTATTGCTTCAGATGAGGAGTATATAACGCATTAAATCAGCGGAAGTGACGGAAATTTGTAACATGGAGAAAATCTAGCATCGAGCTGTCATTAAGTACCTGCATAAAAAAGGCTTACTACCAAAGAAAATTCATATGGACATGGTCGAGACCCTAGGAGACTCCGTGCCCTCGTATTCCATAGTGAAAAAGTGGGTAGCTGAATTTAAGCGTAACAGAAACAGCATTGAAGATGGCCCCTGCAGTGGCAGGTCTTCAACGTCGACCACTACAGAATATGTCAATAAAATTTGTGACCTGATATTGAATGACCGCATAATCAAAATCCGAGAGATAGCTGAGATCGTGGGTATTTCCTATGAGCGAACACAAACCATTATCGTAAATGAATTAAAGTTTCTAAGGTATCCGTGAGATGGGTGTCCAAGTTGCTTTCAGTTGAATACAAACGCAATCGACTCACCCTTTCCCGTGACTGTTTGAAACTGATCCGGAGGAGTTTATTGGCAGATTTGTGACTATGGACGAGACATGAGTATACCGTCATACACCGAAATCAAAACAACAATCGACGCAACAGAAACGACCGGGATCTCCTGTCCCAAAGAAAGCCAAACAAGTTTTATCGGCAAACAAGGTATGGCATCAATTTTTTTGGGATGCTAGAGACATTATCCTGATTGATTTCTTGGAAAAGGGAAAGACTGTCAACCCTGAATACTATTTCACCTTTCTACGACGCTTGCATGAGGAAATCAGAATTAAAAGGTCAGGAATGCTGCGAAGAAAGATGTTTCACCATGACAATGCGCGCGTTCCAGGTCTCTTGCTTCCATGACAGAAATTCGTTCCTGTAGGTTCGAACTGTTTCTGCATCCGCCCTACTCGCCTGATCTGGCGCCTTCGGACTTTCACCTGTTTAGAAACCTGAAAAAGCTTTTAGGGATCAGCGATTTTTTTCGGAGGCAGTGGTGAAAAGTGCTGTACTAAGATATTTTGCAGACCTCGAGGAATCATTTTTTAAAAGTGGTATAGACGCGTTACCGGAGAGGTGGAATAAATGTATCTCGGTCGAGGGTGATTGCGTGGAAAAATATAATTTATCCAAATATTTTCTAATTTTGTAAGTTAGGCCACGAAATTTCCAATCCACCCTCGTATTTAAAGTGTAAATTTGTCCTACTGAGCCGTGAATCGAACTCGGGTCTCCGGTTAGTGTGTTAGGTGTCGCGGGGAACAATGTACAACGTGACGACGGCGTACAGAACTCAACCACTGATCATCGGTTTAGTGTGAAGAAAGTGGTGCTAAAAGCATGGACAGTAGACTGCTGATGATTATAAAAGCGTAATATGGTTCACGTTGTGTTTTATGTATAGCGGACGCCCAAAGAAGTTAATACTCCAAACTGCCTCCTCTCTATCATGAAACATGACGGTAGCTCCGTAATTTCTAGTATTGTGTGGGTCCTGTGATTACAGTGATTACGTGGATATTTTATATGAACACGTATATCCTATGGTCCAGATGTTATTTCCGGCCAATACAATTTTCGAAGATGACAATACACCAATTCACACTGCGAGCACTTGAAGTATAATTTCAAGACTATTAGGATGAACTACATCTCCTTTGGCCCGTTCAATCCTCAGACCTCAACATTATTGAACACCTGTGGGAAGTTGTGAAGCTCAGACTCCACAGTATATGTTCTCCATCCTCGCCAAATGAACTGAGTACTGCAGTGTATTAGGAACTGTACAATATTGATCTGCAAACCATTTATGACTTATAAATCTCCATTCCACGATCAATTAGAGAAGTTCTATAGGCTAATCGCAGTACTTAATAGCAAATGGCAGGTAAAGTTGCATTTTATTCATGTGTTTCCGTTATTTTGATAACCATCTGTAAGTTGCATTTCATACACTTTGCATTTACATTTATATATTCCCTATTTAACTTTCCCAAGATATAAGATCCCGCTCACACTTACATATTCGAAGTCTCAAAACCTTTCGGAGACACTTCCGCGTTACTTAGAAAGGGACCGAAAAACACTTACTTATATTACAACCCTACTCACTGGGCTTAACTGTCTCCAACATTTTACTCCACTTTTGATACACATTTTTATTTTTAGCAATTTTTGAACGTTCTTTTACTATTTCTCTCTACATACTTTTCATTTTGTATTATCTTTCATTATTGTCATTTTATTACTATTTCATAATTTATTTATTTTTTTAATTAATTGATGTTTTTATTAGGAGAATTCTATTCTTGTACGAGAAGCATACTGAAAGTCGTGAGTAACATTTTTTCACAACCGTGATCTTTATTTGCAAGTGAAACCAAATATGTCATCTCAATCTACAGACCTTTCTTTCACTTTTTCACATAGTCTCCGTTTTTTTGCACACATTTTTCCCATCGTTCTGCAAGTTTGAAAATATCCTTGCGATAGAATTCCGTTCCAACTTCCCGTAGACACTGACGCATTGCTTGCCGAATATCCTCCAGTGTCTCGTAGCAATGGCCTCGCATCTGTTCCTTCACAAAACGGAAAAGATGGTAATCGGAAGGTGCCATGTCGGGGTTGTAGGAAGGATGTGGAAGTGTTTCACACCCAAATCTCCTGATCTGCTCTATAGTGGCACGTGCAGTATGTCAACCTGCATTATTCTGTTGAAGGATGATCTTCTTTCCAGGACGTTATTACGCAAGGCACGACGGAGCTTCAGAAGTGTCTGGATGTAGAGGGCAGAATTTATGGTTTGTCCAGGCTCAAGAAAGTCAACCAGAATGCAACCCTGAGCATCTCAGAAAACGCTCTCCATAACTTTCCCTATCGATTGCACTGTCTTCGCTTTCTTCTTCGGTGGCGAATTCAAGTGGTACCATTCCATACTCTGTCGTTTTGCTTCAGGTTCATAATGAGGAACCAGCTTTCATCTACAGTCACAATACTCGTCAAAAAGTCATCACCTTCATGTCGAAATCTCTGAAGAGTTTGGGCAATGGTTGGTCTCTCACGTTTGTGGTCCTCGGTTAATAATCGTGGGATCCGACGGCCAGAAATCTTCCGATAACCTAAGTTGTGAATCATTTCTTGCACCGCACTGTGTCCAACACCAAGTTTTGCAGCGATATCATTTACTGTGATAAGCCTATCTCCCTAATCAGCTCATCAACCCTTACCTTGTTGCGTTCCGTGGAGGCAGTTCGAAGGCGCCCGCTGTGGGGCTCATGTTCGATACTTGTATTTCCATCCTTAAAATGTTTCATCCACCTCCTAATACTTTCGGCACTCATGTACACATCTCCATAGGCACGCTGCAGTCTGCGGTGAATTTCAGAAACTTATTCTTTAACAAGGAATTCAATCAGAGCACGCTGTCAAAACGAAATATCGCTGCCCACCATTTTGGAAATCCTGCCTGTGGTCTCGTGCTAGCAACGAACAGCGTAAACATCTGGAAAAAAAGAAAGAAAGAAAGGTATATAGATTGAGATGATATACTTGGTTTCACTTACAACTAAAGATTACGGTTGTGAAAACATGTTGCTCACGACTTTCAGTATGCCGCTCGTAATTATATTTTAAATCCCTCTTCTATGATTGTACATAATTTCTCTCTTCATTCATTATTCTTTCTCTTGTCATACTCTTGCCAATCAACCTCTCCAATTAGTTTTACATTCTGCCGCTAAACTCTTCACCTTTGAACCTTTCCTCTCTCTACCTGATTAAGTACTTACCGGAAGGGCTTTAGTGTACCTTTTAAAGATCGTGTGATAATGTTGGTATTTTCTTTTTTACTATTTTCTGGTAAGTAAAAATGAAATCTTTGAGTTTTACGTCCCACGGTTATGCCGGTTAGGCTAAAGGAGACGGTGATGATGAGAGATGAGTGAAATGGTGGAATGAAGAAAGTGGGAGGAAACGGGAGAACCCCGAGAAAACCCACGAGCACGGTGTTTGTCCACCACAAAGTTCACTTGGCGGGGGCTGGGATCGAACCCGGGACCCCAAGCACCAGAGTTGAACGCTCTACCACTGAGCCACCGCGCCCCCCTTTCTGGTAAGTAACTCCTTATAAATACGTTAGATAATTCGTATTATAAGTTGTCTAGAAAACACTTAAAGTTGGAAGTTTAAATATTAATTAGTTACTAGCACACATCACACATCTTTATGTATTTCATTTACTACGAAAAGTTCCAGCTTTATTTATTTATTTTGGACAATGTATAAACAAGATAGGATGGACAATGTATAACATGAATTATCTAGTATGAAATGATAATGTACCCACATGAAAATGAAAAACTATTGCATACATACATTTCTTCCTCGAACAAGTATTCATCATCAATAATATCTGCTTCCAACTCAGCGACTTTATCTTCTTTCCTTTTTGCCAAATAATTTCTTCTTGATTCAACTCTGAGTTTGGGAATAACCTTTTCTCTGTCCTCTGTTTCTAATTTCAATCTTTTTGCAGCCTCCTCATAAGACTTTTTATCTGGAATAATAAATTTCCATATATATATATATTCCAATTCTGATTATGCAAAATCAATCGTAGTTAGAATGCACAATATTAAACTGAGAAATTAAAAAAAATAAACTACAGATCAATAATGATAAGTTTTGTAAGTACCTTTTTAATATGTCCTGTAGAATTAAATTTACATGTTTCGTATTTCTTGCTAATACCTTCTTCAAAAGCTATCTACTACTCGTGCCTACTACTCACAAGTACATCATATCACTTCTCAAAATATGATCTTGTATTTTTATGTAGTGGAAAACTTATCATTATTAATTATTACCAATATATGTTAATTTATCTCACTAAATAGCTATAAACTGTACAACACTGAACAGAATAATTTCACAAATACTTCAGTGTTTAGTTACTTCCTGAAATGAAATTTTAATATTACATTTTACTGTTATTTTTGTCTAAATGATAAACTCACATGGACATTTAAGTAATTTCAAAAATTCAAAACGGTATGTATCTACCATGAATTCCATTTGGATCAACCAGGGTTCAGACATATGAATCTGCGCTTGAGTTACGCAGGTAATTAACTTTACCCTCTATTTGAAATTTCTATTTCTAATAACTCCAGATCTTTACATCTTAATGTAGTCATTATAATCACAACTCATATTTTAAAATCGTTGCCATTCAGTAATTTGCCACTTCGTTGGTCAAGCTCTACACTAAAACATGTAAAACAAACAAAGAAAAAGTGATCGTTGGATGTTCCCATTGATACATCGTACCCAAATGTAAAAGAAAATGAAAATATATATTTATTCAAAATCGATCGTTGTTAAAGCTGCTTTTTAACAAAATGTTCCTCAATGGATTCCGCTGTTTGCAATATGTTGAAGTATTTATCAGTGAAGACTTTGCACGCAACGACCATCATATATATCTTCTGAGTGAACTATTTAAAAAAAAAAATCATTATATTGAGCAAGTATGTAAGTTATCACGGTCAGAAAATGAAATGTACTATGTCCTACGAACTAGCTACTGCATTGAATAATCTTATTCTTGCTTAGTCAATACTAGATGGAACCATATACATTAATTCATGCGTTCCTCCACTGCAGGTGATTCAACATGCAGTGTCAACTGCAGAAAAACGAACATTTCCAACACACTATGTTGTTTGAATCTAATCGAAATGCCAGACTCGGAGGCCGCCAAAAACATTGTGCAGAGCACAGCCATTAGTGACAAGAATGCCCAAAAGTGCTATGCTCGTTTCAAGACAGGACAAGACAAGAAAGAAACACAAGAAAACAAGTATCTCAATGTTTTTAATATATATTACGCATGACTAAAGATTTTTTTGACGCACACACATTCAGGTTCTCCAGCGTTGTTACGGTAAGTTATGAATTTTGGACCGGGTTCAATTTTCGGTTAAGCTCATAGGTGCTGATTCGTTGTTAAATCGTAGAGTTGTCCCTCAATTCTGAAAAGAAATATTTAACTACAAATACCTAGTAAATACCTTGAAGTCACTGTCACTTCAGTACATTGTGTTTTTCTTTTTCTCAGTTTCTTTAAACAAACCACAGCTTTGACTTGGAGGGAGGCGGGGCGTTCACTCCTTTTATATCTTGATAGATTCCAACCCCACATAATAGGATAATTCTTAAGCAAAGGAAACACACGCAACATTTCAAGATTTTTTTAAAACACTTTTCGAAATTAACGCACGCCTCCGAAAGTTACCCTAAGTGCATGATGAATTCAGCACTTTCTCCTTGATCATTTCAATCCCCAGTAGCAGATACAGTTCGGAATCTTCAAAGTTCTTGTCATGTTTCATAAAACCTTTTTTATTTACTGATTTATTTTATTCGTTATTAAAGATAGAGGTAATTTCATACTCTCGCTCCTGAGTGGCTTCAAACCCAAAACAATACAAATAATTCTAAAGTTTTTAAAGAAAATTCAATAAAAATAGCTTTATATATATATATATATATATATATATATATATATATATATATATATATACACGAACTTCATTATGAAACATATCTTTTAAAATGAAAGGAGGGAGATAAAATCAACCCTTTATTTCTAACTGGTTTCAACTTCATGCAATGGAAATGATTAGTAAGCCTCAAACAAAATTTATGCCATATTTCATCAAAACCCGATAACTCTATTTTCCCACAAAAATTGTCGTTTTGTTATCGGACGAAAAGTAAGCCACAATCCACCGTAATGGTAAGCACTAGAAAAATGGCATTTTGTAGATAGTAAAGGTATGAGGAAACCGTCTTATGCGTATTAAACTGACGAAATCTGTGGATTCTGAGGGAAGAACGCATTGAAGTTTTTGAAACATTCTTGAAATGAAGAATCGTTAGATTTTCACTTCATGAAACTTTTTAAGACAATATTTATTAACAATAAATTTTACGGCTAAACAACGATGTAGGAATAAGTGGAGTATGTTTTTATGAATCGGAAAATATTCATGACTTTTAATAAATTGACATTTTAAATAATAGAATGGGATATTTGTACTCTACGAACTCGATGTATGTTCTTTCTTTGATTAATTGATTGATTCATACATACATACATACATACATACACATACATACATAAATAAATACATACATACACACACACACATACATACATACATACATACATACATACATACATACATACACACACACACACATACATTCATACATACATACATACATACACACACACACACAGAGAGAGAGAGAGAGAGAGAGAGAGAGAGAGAGAGAGAGAGAGAAAGAGGAGTTGAATTGAGTTTAACGTTCCTTTCAGCAGTGCGACTATATACGACGGGACCAACTGATTAACGTGGAATCCGAACTACATGATCTCTCGCTGGGAATCGAAGCCAGGTCTTCCATGCCAAAGGCGCGTATGTTAACCGCTTAGCAACGAATTAGCTCGCAGAGGAAGAGAGAGGGAGAAACACTGTGTAGAATTTTACTTTCCAACTTGAAATATTAGAAAATGTTCCGGTTCCCGAAAGCTAATTGGAAAAATAATTTGTTGCTGACTAACTTTCCTCTACTGAAATTCAATTTTGTAGCTCTATGTGCAGTTAAATATAGTGGAAAATTTTCCACCAAACATCACTATACATAATATCCAAAATTGTCCGGCTTTAGAAAAGTTTTTTCCACTTGTTTCTACATCGTGATGAAAATTTTCCGATGTATGAAAATTCCTTTCACTTGTTTCTACATAGGGCTGAAAATTTTTCGACCCATAAAAAGTTCTTAATTTTTTTCATATAAGACAGAAAATATATCGATTCATGAAAAATTGTTTCACTTGTTTCTACATAGTACTGAAAATTTTCAGATTCTTTAAACGATCTTTCACTTTTTAACACTTCTATATATGAATTCAACCAATTTTATGATTGCTGAGGAATTGTTACTTGATTACTGATATTTTTTTAGAACGGAATATTTTCCGGAAAAGTATAGCGGAAAATTTTCCGAAATGGAAAATTTTTCACCTCACATCACTATTCACACATCACTAGTACTTCTAACTAATTTAGTTTCTGCAGTGCTTACCATTACCGCGCTACAGTGAACTGCGCGTTAATTTTTGACCTACCTCCGTATATGCGTAAGATAGAGCTGAATTTGCCCCTTTTCCTTAAATGATTTTACTCCTCCTTTCCACAAAAGGGTTAAATTTGGGAAGTTTCAAATAAATTTTGCGCCAAATTTCATTAAAAGCTGATACTGCTGAAGTTATCATGGAACAGAAAGCAAGACACAAAGTGCCTTTCATGTTAAATAGCAGAAATAAGCTTAAAATTGGAGTAACTTTGATTTACCTGTTGGATTTGCCACATTTTTCTGTTTGTCCTGGTCCCTTCTTTTAAGACGATCAGCAAATTCATCCCTCTCCTTCAAATCACGAAGTCTATCTTTCTCCATTCGACTGTAGTCACCGCCTGACACAGAGTCAGATCTTGATCGCTGTCGACTTTCTTTTCTCTTGGTTCGTTCTCTATCGGAGTCACTATCAGAATTATCCCTGAAAGAAAAAAACACAATCGGAACATTACACTTGTTTTATATAAATTTTAGTTTTATGTACTAACATTGTGCCCTCCAGGAAAATGGGCTAAATATCTTACAAAGGAATAACAACAACAACGTCCTGTAACGCAGCGGTAGAGAAAAAAAAAGATTGCTCTACAACTGGTTTGCTGAATTAGAAGAGACTAATAAATACTAACGAACTACAACTTAAATTAACCAATGCAACCTTGCCCTCTAGCAAAACACTACTACTCGCCTTCTTATCTCATTCAATTGGTGTTGTATCATAAATTCCTCTATCTCTGCATTGACAAATTAAATACCTTCCAACTTTATATACACACGTACATATATACTTCAGAAAATATGACAACAACCTACTTTATCTAACGTTTGATTTTACTACAAGTCAACTTGATCATTTTAATTGAAGTATTCTTTAGAGAGATTTTAAAGAGATTACCTTGGTATCAACAGCAACATCAATTTATTTTGTGCAATTATAACTCTCATGAGTTTGGCTAAAAGTTAAGGGCAACGCTATGAAAAACACAGAAACGTTAAAATTAGTGAAATGACGAAGTGGAAAAAATAGTATTCCGAGAAAGCTACAAAGCCGTCATGCTGTGATCTGGAACGACGCTCAGCTCAAGAAATGTGAATTCAATCACTAAACCATTGTGTTCTTCCGTATCAATTAAATACAATTATCAATAATGTAGCAGAAATCAAATCTATTTTCCATTAATTGGAAAACAGACAAGCAACTTGCCAGAATAGTATTCACGTGGAGGTTTTTGCTTTTTTCTCCCTATTTCTTTCTCTAATTGTGTTTTTACTGGAGAATTAAAAATGTTCACCCATAAAAGACGCAGCAAAAAGTACAGAACTGATATTCACGATGTACACAGTATATGTACGATTTAGTTGGGCAAGATCACTCAGATGCAGCTTTGTAGCGGATATTCAAACAACACTTAAAGAAGAGAAAGAAATAAGTGATCAGTTTAAAAAACGTGGCTAAGCAATAATGCAATCTCAAAACCAAATCTCAATTTCATTAGTTAATTTCAGTTGATTCTACCATCCGATCTGTTTACTTAATTTGGAAACTGCTACTATGGACGATGTGGTTAAGAACAGTGAGTTATGCTGACTGGTTGCCGTTTTCTTGAATAGTGTCCATATGCACACTAACAGCTTTCGAATATGGAAGTTACTTAATTTACACTACAGTGACCTATAACATCTCCTTGAGACCGAAAAAAATCTTAAATTCAATCTCTCCTGGACTCCACGAGCTTCCGAACGCAGGCGATATCAAGAATCATAGCCATTATATTCAGCTATTAATTCATTAAGAAATAATGCAACTAACCAAGTTTTAAGAGTAATTTTACAATTCTTTGCTTTCCCTATGAGGTTCCACAGATTTGAATTAGGTTTCCAAATCTAGACTCTGTGGACCAGTCCTGATGTGCGAATGTTGAAGATGTTTATCATTCCATTCACACATTTTGAACCTGCTTGAATTGCTGTCCTGATACATTAGTACATTTGAATTACACTCTCTTTCTGAAGTAGAGGCTTACAGAATGTACAACTTTGTTATCCTGAATTCAATGTACAGAGGTTGTTCAGTCTACATTTGGCCAATTTCGACTTACCTAAAAATTTAGAAGAATCCATGGCGCCAGGTCCGTAAGTGCTCGATGTGTTTCCCTTGGTTCCTAACAATAGCCCAACAGCGTAATTTCCACTGCAATAGGTTTCTCTGAAGAACTGGGAGGGGAATCTTGTCCCATTCCCTTTGCACAGCTTTCCCAAGTCCTTCCACAGTTGTCACACCCCGTTTTCCCAAAGCCCGCTTTAGCAATCCAAATCCACAATAGCCCATAGGACTTGCATATGGAGATTTAACAGGTACCTCATTGAAAGTTATCACCTGTATACCACTTGCCTCCTCCATCTCCCTGTAGAATGCGAGGGACGATCGTGAGGTATGTGATGAGGCCTTGTCCATGTGAATGCGCATTGCCGTCATTTCCGTACATTGTTGGAATCTCATGCTCGTAGATCGGCCGCATGATCTGCTCCTGAAAATACTGCGAATTTATTTTGCAGTTCTTCGCCACCCTACGAATCTTCAGTTTACCTCGGTAAAAGTAGCCAGTAACGACCATGAACCCTTTTGGGAAGGATTTTTTACACACACGGACCCACCTTCTGAAGTTCTTGGTGCCTTTCTCTCGGTACATGATGGCTCTCGGTTTGCCGCAATCGGAAAGGTAAATCCATGCTTCATCGGGTGTTACGACGTACATCCACCTTTGTTTTGCCAGATGCTGTTCGTACAGCTTCCGGGCGTTACACTTTCGTTCCTTTTGGTAGGCATCCGTGAGAAGATGGCCGCGAGCTTTCATGACTTTTTCCAGCTTGAGTTGATGGTGTAACGTCCGGCTCACAATCCCAAAGACACGTCAAGACGATTAGCCATACACCTTTGTGTTGGCGGATTTTCTTGGATTACCATTTTGCGAAGTTTCCTCTGCATGGTGAAGGTGGCCTTCGTGCATTCCCGCTTCCTAGGCTACTTCGTTGGTGATCCAAATGGTGGAGCTTCGTTGCCCTTGTACTTTTTAATAACATTTTTTATTGCAATTAAACTGATGTTGCAACCATTCTTCTTGCACTGTTTTCTAATGACAGAAACACTAAAGTGGGCGTCATAAAGAGCCGCAACATAGCCTTCCCAAAACCGGCTTAGTTTGGGCGGCATTTTGGTCACAGAGCGGAAACCCACACACTTGGAAACAAATTTAATATAACACTCACAACAATGGTCCTGTTTTGTGCGTTATTGTGCGCGGAAAAACAACTCCGTTCCCAGAAAGCCACTGCACAACACTGCAGGACGCCACGAGCCAGGTTGGCTGAGCCATTCTGCCCGGGAGGGGGAAGGGACGAAATCGGTCAAACGTAGGCTGAACAACTCTGTAGTCTTTGTCGATTCAAATGTAATAAGATTAATTTTTATGTAACTGCAATATCTGTAACGGCAGTTTTCATGTAACGGCAAAATAGAGTTAACTTCAGCTTAAGAATGTTTAATACAATCCTCAATCAAAGCATGACGTTGTCTGAGAGAAATGCATCTCCTAGCATCGTTCGCGTACACCGACAGATGAAATCAGCCCTCTGGTGTTATAGTCCACAAAAGACTACGACTTGCCGGAAGGATTTTAGTTGGATAATGCAGAATCTACACATCGGGCCTCAGAACAGTTATTTTTGGCTTTCTGGAAAAAGAATTCGCTACTTCTTACTTCAAGGAGTTCCTTAATTCTCCTCATAAAGTCGCGCCACCCTCGGAAATTCTATGCCTGCACCGGTACTACATACGCATTAACAATTCAGTGATACAAGAGCACCTAATTAAATTACAGTTTTGTTATTCCGTAGCTGTGTCTTTGCATAGCTGATAAAACGGTCTCTTCCACAGTAGATAGTGAATATCACATCTTCATGATATACAGCTCCCTCAGAAATCTTTCAAAATAGGTTAAGGATCTACACTGCTGTCTACAATATTCTTACCGTACATTGCTACCCGGTTTGCAGTCATCGCGTGAAATACAGCTGTAATCCGTACAGTGATTACCTTCTTCGAACCGTCGATTTGTTACATCAATACGACAGTACTTTCCGTTACAATTGCAAAGTCCGTAACTAGGCAGAAAACGAAATACAAGGAATTAAAAAGTTCTTGCCGTTTTTGACGTTTCACTAGTCATGAGCTCACAAAGAGGAGACGAAATGACGCACGTACCTGCCAAGCGGTCAGAAGTTAGTCTGACCATCGATCTTCAGTAATACAGGCACGTTGCGCACATATAGCAATCATAGCTTGCCCAGTGAAGAACAAAAATGGAGGAATCGAAGCAACTTGTTCGCATATCTTTGTTTTATGTCTTATGTTAAGTGGGTCTGTCAGCTACCGCATCAAGTCGCCGCATAGTGTCGTGAAAGAATGCACCGCCAGACAGTGGTTCCAGAAATTCCGTTCGGGAGACGTGAGCCTTTCGGATGAACCTCTTAGTAGTCAACCTCATGTATTAAATGACGAGGCCCTGAAAGCAGCCATCGAGGAGGACAATGGATGAGCTTGCAGACAGGTTCCATGTTTCCGCTGAAACAGTCAGACTGCACTTGCATGGGATAGGGAAGTCATACAAATTAGGCAAGTGGGTATCCACACATTGTCGGCAGCTAACAAGGAACAATGGGTGACAATCTATCTTTGCTCACTCGGCACTTGAACACATTCATCTTTGATCGCTTGCTCACTGGTGACGAGAAGTGGGTCCTCTATGACACTCCCATTACCAGACATTAGTTGTCACCATGTGGCCTTGTTTCTCACACTTCAAGACCACCTTTGCACCCACGAAAGGTTATGCTCTCTGTATGGTGGATCTGTATGCAAATGATGCACTAAGAGCTCCTTCCACCTGGTCAGACCAGAGCTGCTGATCTCTGCTCTCAGTAGTTACCAAGGATGCACCGTGTATTGTGGCAGAAAAGCCGGCATTGGTGAATCGCAAGGGTATGCTCTTCCTGCACGATAATGCCAAGCCACACATGGCAAAGAGAGCCCGGGAAACCCTTCAGCAACTTGGCTGGGAGACACTGTGCCATGCACCATATTCACTGAACCTTTTGCGAACAGATTACCTATTTCATTTGATCGACCTCCGTGGGAAATCCTTTGCAAATAAAGGATACATGCGGAATGCACTTATGAACTTTATGAATCCACAACCGCAGAGTTTTATCACAAGGGTATTATGCAGCTACAGAAACGTTGGCGAAAGGGTTGGATGTTGATGGAGATTATTTTGAAACCTACAGGTACGCACTGCCCACTGTATTGCTCTTTGTTTATCATTTCTCTAGAATGACAAAAACTTTTTGGTTACCTGGTAGATCTTTTCAACTACTCATTGAAGACTGGTATGAAACCCACTTCACCCAGAGATAAACATACCCCTTGACACAATCATTTTCGTTGATCTATGAATCTCACAATATACAATAATAAATTACGCATATAACAGATAACGAATAAAATAAAGCCGATTAAATGTCGTTCTGGGATTTTCTTTTTGTGGAAGAATGATTACATCCGGAGTGCTAAAAAAATAAATAAATTATGTAATTTCTTTTTAAGCACTCAGGATCATATTAACATAAATGTAACATATTCTTCAAAAGAATTATAACCTTCATTTTCCATTCAATTTCAGATAGAGCCAAAAATGAAATGAAATCTTTGAGTTTTACGTCCCACGGTTATGCCGGTTAGGCTAAAGGAGACGGTGATATTGAGTAATGAATGAAATGGTGGAATGAAGAAAGTGGGAGGAAACGGGAGAACCCCGAGAAAACCCACGCACACGGTGTTTGTCCACCACAAAGTTCACTTGGCGGGGGCTGGGATCGAACACGGGACCCCAAGCACCAGAGGTGAACGTCAGATAGAGCCAAGGTCAAATAAATTTTTGTATTTGTTGTTTCAAACTTTCAGTACAAAAGTATCACATTTTTCGATCTGACGTCTGTTTTGTAATATGTAACTGGCGATCACTCCACTGAACCAGCTGCCTGTTTGTTTAGGTCTTCATACAGACTGTTGAAACGATCGTCCTTTAAATACACCTTGTTTCAAAAAGAATATATGTATTTCGAATGCATATATTTATTAAACTTTAAGACACACGAATTTACGAACCTCTCAAGTTCATATTACAGTTCAAAGTTCAAATTACAGATGTTCAATATGTCCTCCATCAGCGACAGGAACAATATCACATCGATACTCAAATTCCTCCCATACTCGGGCAGGCAAGTCCAGCGTCACTGATGTTATGGCAGTACGGATCCGGTTCTTCAACTCTTCCAGGTTCTGTGGGAGTGATGGTACATAAACGTTGTCTTTAACGAAACCCCACAGGAAGAAGTCACAGGGTGTCAAATCCGGTGACCGTGGAGACCAGCTGAGACATGCTAAGTCGCCAGCTCCTTGACCAATCCAACGGTTCGGTAGAGTTTCATTTAGATATTCACGCACTTGCTGACTCCAGTGAGGGGGGTGCCCCGTCTTGTTAAAAAATGAAGTTGCCTTCGTGCAGCCTCGGAAACAACCAGTTTTGTAACATAGCGAGATACTGCTGACTGTTAACCGTGTTTCCATTAAAGAAGAGTGGGCCGTAAACAGATGATCGAGATATCGCACAAAACACATTGACTTTGGGCGAATCTCGTACATGTTCATTGACTGCATATGGGTTCTGTAGGCCCCAAATTCGAACATTTTGTTTGTTTACCTGACCACTAACACGGAAAGTCGCTTCATCACTAAACACGATTCGTTGTGCAAAAGTGTTATCATTGTCAATAGCATCCAGAATCTCGTTACAAAATGCCACGTTTCCGTTTGTCATCAGGACGCAGAGATTGTAACAGCTGTAACTTGTACGGCTTCATAACCAACCGATGTCTCAAAACACGCCAAATTGTTGTTGTCGGCAATTGTAACTCCTGACTGGCACGACGAGTTGATTTTGAAGGACTACGTTGGAAAGTAGTTTGAATTCGTGCAACATTTTCTTCAGGAACAGGAGGGCGGCCAGGAATCTTTCCTTTACATAGATATCCTGTATCTACAAACTGTCGATACCACCTGCGAATGTTCCACCCGTTCGGTGGATAAATTTGGTACCTCAACTTGAAACATCTTTGCACTGTAATCACGGAATAGCACTTCGCAAACTCGAGAACACAAAATGATTTCTGCTGCGGAATTTCTATTTTAAACATATGACGGTTACCAAGCAAAACAGAAGATAAATGACATCTAGCGGCTATTAATATAAACTAGACTATGTATTCGTTTCTCTAATAGCCGAGCCGAGGCGCAGCGATCGACAGTTTGGACAAAATAACTCTTCGTAATACATATATTCTTTTTGAAACAGGGTGCACTATAACATGACATAAGACCTAAAAAAGGCCAGCGGGAAAGTTCTGTATTGGTATCTACGGAATAGAAAGAAAAAAACACACAATATATATATATATATATATATATATATATATAATCAAAATGATAGTTGCAACGATAAGCTGATAAATTTTCAAATGAGAAAGGCAAACTGTTTGAATAAAATACCTATGTCTCTTATTCCAAAGCAAGGAATTGTCAAGGTTTTCGAGACAAACATCTGATGAGAAAATATTTATTATTACTAAACTTTTCATTGCTTTTAAGATTAACTCACCTTCGCCGTTTCTCTCTATCATGTCTTGATGATGACTTGGTCTTGTCTTTATGCTTTCCCATAGCTACCTGCATACAAAAAGCATGAGATAACATTAAATTTAAAGTAACTCAACAAAAACTAAATAAATAACTAATAAATTGATAAACATATCAGCATATATACATCTTCATATGTGATGTTACTACTAATGTTCAGATACGTACCCATTTAAAGTAGGATAATTAAAGAGTTGCAGCACGTTTAAGAGACACCAACCTCTTCCACAAGCTCTCTAATGGCATCTGTAAATAGCATGATTTGTTAACACCGACACAAGCTTATAAGACGAAGAATACGTGATGTTTTCTTCAATCACACAAAGGTACACGAGTATAATGTTTTTCAGTCAGATGTTCGAAGTCAGTCAGATTTTGATTTTAGTTTACTGCTCAGATTGGATACACACAACGTCCGAAATGCCCTTCTAATTTTTAAACCAGTTGAGGCATACCAACTGATCGGTATTTTACAAGCTGGGAAGGAATAGTCTTGCTATTCTGAATAACATCGGTAGCTGGTACAGACTTTTAATTTCAATTGGTACTTTGTAATGCCCCGCGTTTCGCGAAGACATTACAAGCTAAAAATTTAGTTTCGGAATTTATTTGTTTATAGTTGGTTGTGAGTTGTTAATAATTTACTACTAAGTTATTGAATTATCAGTTACATTTGTTTTGTTGTTAACTGGTTGTGAGTTTGACGAACAGGGTCTAATTCTGCACCATAAAATTTCAACAAACAAAAAGGAGAACGTAAATAAAATTAGATTATATAAATTATTCTTTTGTTATAAAAAAAAAAAAAAAAAAAAAAAAAAAGTGGCATAATTTGTTAAACTATTAAGTAAAAGTACTAGTTTTCAAATAATAAATTGTGGAACTGAAAACGGCTGGAAGATTTTTTCAAACATATGACGATTTGAAGTGAAAAGTAAAACTATAATTATACCTAAAGTTTATTTAGAATATTATTTAAGCAAAATGGAAATTGAAGGCATGAGGTGCTAATAGTTGAACCCACTCCGGATTCTCACTAATAAAATCAGATGTTTTGTAATATGATCTAAATTCTGGTTGGTACTTTATCTAAATTTTAAGTAAATGATGACCCATTATCTGTCTCAAAATTAGCAGATGGTATTGCAAGTCTCACCAAACTTTCTACGTAAGATATTGCTGATAAGATTAATGATGATGGTGAAGATGTTTGAAGTCGACTAGAAGATATACACATATTTCATATGTAGTGCCATCTTGGGGATCTTGTGCTGGAGCTGTTTTCTTTTAATTGCTTGAGTATGTTGAGGTATGTTTATTTATGAGTAGAATAACGCAACGAAGTGAATTGAAAAGATGAAATATTTTATTTATGTTACCGAAGATTGTTATAAAATAATGAATATTGTGAGATAAATAAAAATTCTATAGATATAAAATAATGAAAAAATAATAATAAAAGTCTACGAAAGCGAATATAATGCATAAGCATAATGTTTACCAAACAACATATTAATCAGCCCTATTCCCTAATAATTACAGGATGAGCGTTACAAACTACGTCAACAAATACAATATATATTACATTACAATCGAAATGCTAAATAAAATAAACAGTTCAGTTAGAATTGTGTTTCAAACCTAGCGACTTACTTATCTATTCACTAATAAATTTAATACCACCACTAGTAAAAGTAAGAATTACTGAAGAACATCTTACTTATTGTATTACTTCTGTTAATTGTCTTGAACTGTACATTACTGGAACTTCTGTTTATGAACAAGTCAAAGATAAAAAAGAGAAAATTAAATATTGTGCACAGATAATGTGATATGTTGTTTATGTGAATATTTATGTTTTGTATATATGTATGTCCTTATTTACCAATTTTATTTCAGGTCCAATCTATAATATTATATGTTATATTCTGATCAATGTTTTGATAATCTAATTAATATATGTTCTTTCTGAATGTAACTATGGCATATGTTCGATTCCTTGGGGTACAGGCTCCCTACATTGAGAACTTGGATGCGTTACTGTTGCTTGGAGCTATGCTCTAAGCTGGCGACTCGAGCCATTCAAAGTCGCCTAGCACGGTTTTCTTTGAATTGTGCGTTGGACGACTTTAATCCCCCCCCCCAAAAAAAAATCTATTTCCGTTGCGCATTAACATCATAAGGAAGAGCAGGACAACTTCTTTCTCTCCGTCTTTTCCCACGTGTTTTCCGTTATGACTATACAATTAAATTCACATTAACGTTATTTCAAAATTTTCTTTAATATATTTTATTTCAAAATGCATTTCATTAAGATTAGACAAGGCTTACTGGTCTTATAGCTATTATAAATTTTGTCTATAAAATTTAGTTTACCTTTGGACCTCAATCAGTTTCTTACCTCAGACTGCAAACAATGTTAATAATATAGCAAATTAGTACACTTTGTCCCAAGATATTGAAACATATCCAAATAAATGGTAATAAAACATGAACCAAATTGCCCTAGGTGACCACTACAAAGCATCAATGCTATCTAACCGAGTGAGAGCAGGAGCGTAATTAGGATGGGAAGGCGAGCGGTAGCGAGGGTGCGTCCATATAGAGCACGCGCGCAAACGGTAGTAGGTATACGCATTAACGAGGATAGTGAAAAAACAGTATATATGTTATAAAATGCATGGCTTATGTGCAGCACAGCTTTGGGGTAGACACTAAATTTCATCAAAAAAAAAAAAAAAAAAAAAAAAAGCCAAAATGTACTAAATTAGGTTAAATGTCCCTCTTCTTTTCTGTACTTTCAATTTATTTCCACACTTACGTTGAAATGTTCCCCTGTTTAATAGATTGTTCGCATGTCTTTCACGCAATTTCAACAACTGACACTCCTTATTCTTGTATAACTCGATAGAACTTAGACATGATATGACACAATCTTGTTATTTACGCACCATTTCCACACTGCCTTCTCCATAAATCATAACAAGTGTACCGTGCTGTTCACCAAATAGTCCCTTCCGCCTCCATATATAGTGCCGCATACAATATCAAAAAAAAAAAAAAAACTAACAAGTAATTTCTTAACGCCAACTATTCCCCTTACCGTACTTTCACTCACTCTTCCTCACAAACCAAAATAAATTTTCCAAGTCATCTGGTAAATTTTAGGCTTAAGTTTAGAGTTGCCCCTTCAGTATGAAGGTGCCCTTGGACTTTGCAACATACAAAAAAAAGTACTTAAAGTATTAAAAATTGTTATATTTCACTTAACTTCAGTACTCCGTGGACTTCACAAAAATTTAATAGGTTTTCTTCATTATTTTTGCGCATCCGTTACACCTGTTCGCCATATTTTACAACTACCGTGCTGCTGAAACCTTCCGCGAATGCTTCCACATCCGGCAAATAGTACTAACTTCCACATATCTTTTCTCATAATAAACATAACTCTCCTGCCGTACTTACATACCTAAACATCAAATAAAAATTTAAAATTATCATTTCTTACCTCATTTCTACTGTAAATTTTCTTGATTTTTACAAAAAGCAGAGGGGTATCTCTAAACTTAACCCAAATTTTCTAAAATTAGTCCGGCCATACAGTAGTAAACCCTTAATTTCTAAGCACTGCGTACTTTGTAACTTAACAGTTCGAAGGTACTAATTTTACACAATAATATATAGATGGATACTGATTTAGGACGGAGCATAGGAAGCATGAAAATAAGACATATTTGGGTAAGTCTTTACTTTGACTCCAACTGTGACTTTAATCGGTTCTTATAGGTTCAGTTACTTCCTGGAACTGTTTGTGCGTGAGTCACTTGTTAGAACTGTTCGTGCCTTTGGTGTGACGTCTTAGTTCATATTTTTCCCACTAGGTGTCTGTGTAGTCATATGGTAGTTGGTTAGTAGTCACATGTTCTGTGTGCATGTATGTGTGTGCTGCTGTTTGTGGCATGCGGGAGCGCGTAATTGAATTGGTTGAATTGAGTTAGAGAAAACCTATCATAGTTGTGGTCTAAACTGAAGATATTTTCGACGTATTCTAAAAGTGGACGTTTATTGGTTTCTTGTTTGTAATAATAGCAAGTGTGCTCGGTTTAATAAAACGACGTGTGTGCGGAAAGGAACATTTTTCAGTAATGTTGAGTATTGTGCATGTGTTCTTGGTATCTTATTTTTTCGTGTGTGGAATCAGCAGTTATGAGTTCATTATTCATGAGTGTTCTCCTATGGCGAAATGGTGAGTGTTTTCTTTTTTTAATTCATATTATTTTTATTCTTTATTTGTTTTGCATTTGAGTATTAGGCAAAGTATTTGGTTTGCTGCTGCTTGTCCTATTGTCTTGTTGAGATGTAATTTTTTTTCTTTGTCATGCACTGATTTATGATTAGAGACGAGTGGTTTTTTTTTTAATTTTTCCCTTCTTATCTTAGCTTTATAGTAGTGGTGTGATTATTTATTATTATTTTGGATGTTTTTATGGTACTTGAGCGGGGGGGGGGGGTTGGGGGGCGGTAGCCCCCCATTTAGATCTCAAAATTCATAGTCACCGCTTCACCTGAATTGATGTTTAGTAACATTGTGGCCCTTGTACTTATAGTATAATTCTTAACTTCGTATAGTAACATTGTGGCCCTTGTACTTATAGTATAATTCTTAACATCGTACATTACTTTCACTGTGTTAGTAATTGTAATCGATTCATGTGATCCGGTTGAAGTCACAGTTGGAGTCAAAGTAAAAATTTGCCCATATTTGTAATTAACAGTGAATATTGAAGTCTTGAAATTAAACATGGGTAATTGTAGGTAAAATATATTGAGGTAAAAACAGGTAAGTAGTAATATAACGTTGAAAACGGGTTCATGTCGGTTTCATCCGTCGCCGCGGGAAGGTTCTAGATTACTGGTCCCCCATGTAGGTTAGTCGATGGGTGGGTTTCTTCCTGTACTAAAGTTTATACATTTACACAGTATTGCCGAGCGAGAGATAGCGAGTGAAGGCGGGTTAGAGCCCCGCAGGGCACGTTGTTTCCTGTCTTTATTACTGCTCAGTGGGAAGGGGGACCAGTAATCTAAAACCTTGCCCGTGTCCGCTATCTGCAGCACTTAAGCCGGCTTAAGTTTAGAGTTGCCCCTCCAGTCTGAAGTTGCCCTTGGACTTTGTAACATAGAAAAAACAGTGCTTAAAGTATTAGAAATTGTTACATTTCACTTAACTTCAGTACTCCGTGTGTTTCACAAAAATTTAAAAGGTTTTCTTCATTATTTTTGCGCATTCGTTACACCTGTTCGCCATATTTTACAACTACCATGCTGCTGAAACCTTCCGCATCCGGCAATTAGTACTAACTTCCACATATCTTTTCTCGTATTAAACATAACTCTCCTGCCGAACTTACATTCGTAAACATGAAATAAAAACTTCAAATTATCATTTCTTACCTCATTTCTCCTGATTTTTATAAAAAGCGGAGGGGTAACTCTAAACTTAACCCCTTAAGCCTATGAGTTTTACACTGTAGTTGTTATGGAAAATTTTCGTGTACAATATTTACTTGTAAAAGGATAAGTCTTCTTAAAGTGAATGTGCACCGAGGAATTCGTAAGAAACAATTTCTAAACTAGTCACAATAAATTACCTGATAAATGACAAAATTTTAACGGTTTTAAGCCTGAAAATATTGAACCTACTCTGCGGCATAAAGATCCACTAGTCTTATTCTATGAATTAACACAACCCAAAAATTTACGTCAATCAAATGTACTGTACATTGATAGCTTAGTTGAAATACAAACTGTCATTTGACATTTTCTTTAATAACGATTATTTTTATTACTTAGAGGCATTTTATTTAACAGGTTAATATTAGTGAACGTACCTATTATTGGAAACACTACTTTCGTCAATTATATTCGCTATAAAGAATTTTCGGCACTATAGAAGTTTATATATAGATAATAATATAAACGTACCGCGTACGTACGTTTACTTTCTTTTTTGTTATAGTCTGTGTGCCTTATCCATTTTCTTCCTCTTCTTTCATTTACCATGAGCAAGGTTTTTCAATGTCAACTCCGATTTGCTTGAAGCTCCAGGATATATCGAGTTACGTTGGGGATGAAAGAGGTAAACACCTCCATAAAGTGCGAACATAGGACAATATGACACATTTAGCAAGGCCATAACTAGCAACGCATAATGGACATTTGCTTGAAACTCCTGCAGTAAATAAAGAAATCAAACGTAGGACATACATGTTTTTCTATATATCGGATAACGTGGGGATAAAAGGGGTAAACATAACATTTTAGTAAGACCATGACTAGAAACGAACAACGCAGGTTTCCTTTAAAATCAGGGTGGATTGATTTAAATCGTTTTAAATCACTTGATATTTTTAATAAAAATCGCTGATTTAAATCAAATTCCGAAATAATTTAAAGTGAAAGTAAGAAAAGTCCCGTTTCTGTTCTGTTATTTCGATTATGGAAGATGATTGAAGCAAATTCACAGCCGTGAAAAGATCCAAGACTCCGATCCGCTCCTCCGAAAATCAACAATATTGATAAACATAACGGTTTTGTTGTGATAAACAACGGGTGACGTTGCTTCTTACCATTATGCAATATCTTCTTTTATTAGCTGCGAGTACTTGTAATTTCTACCTTTTTATATAAAAACGCAGAAAAATGTTTATACTTTAAACACAGCATTCAGATAAAGTTTTTTATGCTGTAAGTTAAACTTTATGCATTCATATTAAAATATCTCCAACAGTTCTGTATTCTTTCGCGAAATAAGTAAGTTCAAATTTGCTGCCATGTTCACATTTATGCTTTATACATAAATACCACAATTCGTTGTGCCTCATGGTTACCGAAATATGAAGAAATAAGGAGCGACATTATAGGTAGGTGGGACTAGAGTACTAGACGGCACATTTTTTTTTTTTAATAAATAATAAAGTTTTGCCCTTTATTCAAGGTGAATGCTAAAACGACGCTAACACTACCTTGTCGCCGAAAGTTATGAGGTTAGCGTCGTGTGGTTTTTAAGAACAACTGAAAATCGAACGCGCGCTGGCTTTTGTCTTCAACTTAAAGAAAATCGTCTCGCAAGTGAAGCTTGGGTTGCCCGTATTGAAGCTTGCGCTACACCCTAAGCAAAAATAAGTTTTTGTGTATAAGCGAAAGCGAAATAAAATCAAATAAAAGCGACAGGCAAGCTTGCGGCAAGCAAGCATGTTGTCTGGGAAGGTTTCGAAATATTGTATCATTAAGTATTTTAATCAATGTTGCTTTATTTCTACACTTGGTAACAAGTCTTATTATATTTAAAAGAAGAAAACAGACCTGCAAAATGTTTCCCGATTCCAAAGGTTGGCTTGGAGGTTCGAACCTGGTTTACTTTTTTCCGAAGATACCCGAAGTTGGACTTGTTGCCGAAAAGATACTCGAAAATTGTTGCCTCACAACAACAATAAAGAGTGAGGCCGTCCTTTATGAGACAGAGTGTACATAAATAAACTGTGACTACATATAAGGTAATGGTAAGAACAGCCTTCAAATATGTTAATTAATTAAGTATTATCATTACGAACTTAATATTAAGACGCAAATAGGCTAAGGTAATGACTTATTTAAGGTATTTCATGATTTAATAGTGTGTAATTTTTAAAGGAATTTTCATACTCATCCTTATTAGGATAACCTTCACATCAGAAGGACGACAGAGGGATCTCCTGTGAAACATCCTCTAGCCAGAAACATCCATCCATATTATGTGAGCAGAAAAACTGGAAAGAGTGTAGCGTAAGAGAAGAAGAAATAAAGGAAAGTAGTACACCTCCGGTCATTTGAAGGATGTTGTTCCAGCCAGTAAAGTACGTGAACCTGTACATGTTAAAGAAAAGGATACTGGAACAAAATTAAAGGGGACAAAGAGATTATTTTTTACTTATTCTGGGAGTTGGCTAATTATGCAACACAAAACACCTTACCTCAAGCAAAATATGACAATTTAGAACACGAAACATTCCTTCACAAAGGAACAACCTTCCAGGAGATCATTCACGTTTTCCTAGAATTTGAAAATTTATGTTGTTAGTGTGTGCGAGAAGGCTTTTCTTGAGAAAACAAATACAGCTACTTCAGGAACAGATCAGGAACGTCACAACTAAAAGCGACGGAAGGGGTAGGCATCACAATTCCGAAATATGCCAATCACTACGGTTGGAGCCAAACCGCGAACAAGCAGTACCTGGACTACAATCTCACAATAAATGCTCTGTATGGCACAAAGGATGTTCCATGGTGTGCATCTCAGCAGGTAACGTCCATTAGTTCTGATAGATTCCGAAGGTTTTTTTTGTGTGTGTGAGGAATTTTGTATAGGGTTTAAGATACGTAAGTCAGACACCTGTTCTTTTTGCGACTCGAATGAAATAAAGTTGTATCATGCTAAATCTGTATATGACGAAAATACCTTGGTAGGCAGAAGTCACTAAGGAAAAATCTCACCTATCTCTCACGGCTTGCTTCTTCAAATTCTACTAAATATTTTTCTCTTTGAATTTTATTGAATTCGTACTTAAAGCGTAGAGTGAAAAAAGAGTGTTTCCAATTTCTAAATAGATAAAATTATACGAATACGGTACACAATAACCACATTTCAACTCTTATTAATATGACCTTCGACTAAAATAATCGGATGAATAAAGATAGGAAATTAGGACTACTAGAAGGACATCATATTTGCATTTTGAATTTAATGGTAAATATTATTTATAAACTACCGTCAAAGTGCTGTATGGATACACTGCTAATGTTGGTAACTAGTCTATGCCTATGGATCTACTGCTCATATTGGTGAATTCTTACACTGCTGGTGAGTAGTTGCATTATCCTGCCAGCGAGAGTAGATGTCGCTGCAAGCGCGACAAACTTGATACACTTGTTACTCCATGTAGTTACCAATCTTGCCGTTAGGCTATGTGATCTGTGTAAATATTATGCCATCTGCGTTAATTTACAAAAAGTCCTCCCAACTCCAAAATTAGTAGAAGAACTCTGGCTGAAGTTATAATTTTGCAGTTCATGATTATGCCTTGCACATTGGCTTCATGTTTCTGTGAAGTGAAAATACAGCGAAGCGCAGTTCTTCTCAAATTTCCAATTGTATACTGAAATACGTTATGAGAGATAATGTGCACTGAAAAACTACATATTATTAGTGACAATTGCAAAGGGCAAAATAAAATTTGGACCTTGATTGCCATATACGATGCCCTGATTCGTGTGGACGACTTAAGAAAGTGTTTCATCATTTTCTACTCATACAACTGCCATGCTATCTTGATTTTGGCCGCATAGAGCTGTACACACATAAGCATCATCCCATCGTGTATAGAACAGGTGAATGGGTAATCAGCAGTGCAAACAGAAATAACAAATTTCATGTAAAACGCATGCAGCAAACTGACTTCAGGGATCTCACAGCACTTATATCATCATTTACCTAGAAAACAACCTCAGGCAACAAGGAACCTCTCGAGTTCTCAGAGGCATCCGTGTTTAAGATGGAATCGGGCACTTCCCATGTTTCGTGCCTGAGCTGTTCGTACCAGAAGTAAGCACCTGTATGGACTACGTGCAACCTAAAGAAACGAGGCCGTCCAATGCAAGAAGTGAACCTAAGTGATTTTTGTCATGCAAGTACCAGGAAGAAATTCCCATTGATGTCCGGAAATACTCTGACCTCATGTCCCTGCTACAATGGCTACCTCAATATACCATAATTTTTATCGTAGCCTTGTTCCGACGGAAGTAGATGGAGAGGAGAGTGTAAAAATGTTGGATGGACTTTATGCATGATGCATAAGAAGGGTCTACCTTGGTTGAATTCAATATAATTTATGACCTGCATTAATATGCTACTATTTGGTGTCAGAACTCATATCATTGTGACTGACACTACACATACATGAAATTTGTGAACTTTTTTGTTGTCCTTACATTTTTGAGTTTTTCATTATTATGTATGTTGTTGTTAACAATATAATGGTCATGTATTTCTGTTAGTTGTTATTCTTCAGAACTGATACCCAACATTCTGATGCAATAAGGAGCTAACCAACAATGAATAATATTAAACTTCAAAAAGGATAAATTTAACCAGCTTTGCATTTTAATTGTACGTACACAATTATGTGTCTACATAAACTGGAAATTTTTGTGACGGTTTTCGACTGAACTGCACGACATTACAAAAAATCTGATTGATGGATTTTCCAAACTTTCAAATGTAAATATCTCGAAAACTTTTTGACAGCTTTTTATTGCACCGAGCCCTTCATATATATACCGTATGCATTATAGTAGAAACCTCTCTATTACATGTTATGTTTAATCCATTGTAATGCTATCGCTATTAAGAAAGTTACATATATATTCCCAAATTTTAGTTTCGTTGTACTGTTATGAGGTTTTATGTTATACATACTACTGCTTATACGAGAGGTAGAGGGTCTACTCTAAAGATTTTCGTTCAATGTTTGCACGCAACAAAGATTCCGAAAGATGTTTTTTTTATTATTATTATTAATAATTAATCAAAGATAATTTCTGCTAAACGTACAAAAACCTAATTCATTGTCATTTTAATTTTATTGATTCGTAACAGGGTTTTAGGATTTTTGATCATTTTTTTATTTAATAATTTTAAATTAGAATTAATATAACTAACTAATAATTTTGAGAATGATCCTCTCCTTTGTTGGGAAATATGTTTTAATGGTTATTTTACGCTTTTTCCCCAGTTTTTAAAATGATCTTGGACATTTCAAAGCATAGGACGATACCCTAAATCTCAGTTATACAAATTTCACTCTTCCGTATAGCAACAGAATGTAGATTTTGCGTGCTTTTGACACTTTTATAATTACCTTCTTTCTCTAAAGAAAAGCAATTTTGATCATTTTTACTCTTTGCTCATCATTTTGTTATGAAACTCTAGGGGCTCTTACAAATAGAGATTTTGTGCCTCTTTCCTTCAAAATTTGACAAATATTAACAGTGAAAGTGACACATAAGAAGAAATATTTACAATTGTGTATTTTGCGGAATTCAATATTGTATCCCTATTTTGTGACGGTGGGATCCTCCATCCTGTTGAAGGATGAGTTGCATCCACCATCAACGATACCTTACTAGATTTGAATTAGACAATTGACCTTCCAATAGAAGCTCAGAATATTTCTATTATATTAGAAGGTATTACTGGGTTTTGAATTTCTTATTCGTACCAAAGTTGGATCCACCCGTATTAAGCAAGGAGGCTTATAACCAAAACAAAGACCCCTGACTGCGACGTTAATCTCTTAGGAATTTGGGAAGCAGGCAACTAAAGATTAACCGCATGTGTAGATCTTCATGGGTTGATATCCACGAAATATTTTCCATCGTTGGAATTGCATACAGTTGTGTGCTCATGAACTGGCTGCTAAGAAGCAATTGATGTCTGTGTGTAACGCATTTTGAAATTTCATTCAATCGCAAGTTGTACTTCAATGAGCTAACTTGAAGCCAATATAAAACAATTTTAACATACCACGGGACGTTAGCTTGTGTTAATATATAACAGTATTATAGTTCTATGTATAGAAGAAAGTGGGGTAGAACCGGATAATCGAGTCCAAACTGGGTACCACTCTTCAAAGTGAACGAACGCTTTCCCCTCTCTAAATACGTGTACTAGTTACTACCACTTTAAGAGAAGAAGCGGGCATTATAGCAATCACCTGCATCATTTTTGTTATGTTAGTGATGCTTTTTGCGTTTTCATGTGTTTACGTTGTGATTCTTGGATGTTAGATCTTCAAATTTTCTTCAACGCCTGGTGCAGAGAATAAACAGATAAATAGCATCATACATCACTTAATAAGGATTGTTTTGACACTACGTAATTGTATGTAGTCCTTTGCTAGTTTTGGTAACATGAGTAACAAGTACAAATGGGGTGAAGCCTGATATCTACGGTGGGTCAGAATCGGACAGTACCGGTTCTACCCCACTAGTTTCTGTAAGTAACTCTGTAATCTGAAAATCACTGTCAGAAGTATTTCAATAATTAACACTACCTATTATTATTTGTATTGGACTTAAAGGCCTGACAATGATGCAAACTAATCGATTTGTAACAATAAAATCTATAAAAATGCTAATCAAGTTTTAACAATTGTATTAATTAACCATACAAATCTATTTTTAATAAGTTAATAGAACGCCAATAACAAAGTAAGAATGATTGCTGTGAATCTCTAAAAGTGCCCCAAAATACATTCAAAATCCTTAAAAAAAATAATAAATTCGCAGATAGAAAATGTATTGAGCCTAGTTCAAATATAAACTCAAGAGTTTGGGACTACTGTGTATTTTTCGTCCTGTTGTTTTACACACTTTACGTTTGTTTTCTTTCTATTCAGATTTGAAGATGCCTAGAAATTACAGACGTCGAACCGACAATCATGGCGTCAAGAAACTATAAAACAAACCAATATACAGATGGTGATCAGAAAAATGGAAACACCTGAATGAAATTGCAACTTACCAGATTAATATGGTGTCGGGCCACCTTTCGCCTTCAGAACAGCCTTGATGCGACGTGGGATGGAGGCATAGAGGTCGTAAATGGTAGCAAGTGAAATTTTACACCATTCCTCGTGCAGGGCATCGGCCAGTTCTGTGAGAGAGGATGGAGGTGGAAATCGTCGCCGGAGTCATGTTTCCAAGACGGACCACAGATGTTCAATTATGTTGAGATCTGGTGATTGGGCGGGCCAGGGGAAGTGTTGAACTTCATCCCGATGTTCCTCAAATCACGCTGCAACAACGCCAGATGTGTTAATGGGTGCATTATCATCCTGGAAGATGGTGTCATTGTCCGGGAACAACATCCGGACCATAGGATGCAAGTAGTCTCATAAAATTGCGACATAATCGTTGACAGTGATTCGTCCGCTACGTGTGACCACAGGATCCAATGAAAACCATGATATGGCTTCCCACAGCATCACCGACCCGCCGCCATGTTTCACAGTTGGGCGGAGACACTGCAGATCATAAGCTTCTTTGGACGTTCTCTACACATAAACACGGCCCGTGGTTGGGAATAGGGTGAAGGATGACTCATCCGACCATATCACACGTTTCCAGTCCTCAACGGTCCAAGTTGCATGGTCGCGGCACCATTTGCGGCGTGCGAAAGCGTTATGGTTCCTGAAGAGCGGTTTGGCCCGTGCAACACGACCCCGTAAGTTCATGTCATGTAATTCGCGGCGGACTGTGATTGTCGAAACAGGGTGGGGGAGGTGCTGATTGAGTTCCTCCGTCACTTGCTCCGCAGTGGCATGACGATTCTGCGTGACAATGCGCTGTAATACCCGGCGTGTCCTGTCACTCATGATTTTTTCCGCCCACTGTTCCGCTTCCCCGATATGGTTTTCCCGTGTGTTGTGTAGGCCGTCATCACATTCGACACTGTCCCACGCGACACCTAACACAGTAGCCACTGCCGTCACAGTCACTCCATATAACCGCGCACCAACAATTTGCCCTCTTTGAAAATCTGAGAGGTCTCCCATTTTACACTACCTCCGTCTGCTGCAGCCACTGGACACTGCTGTTCCACTACGCCTGACGTAGTATGGAGACCGACCTAACATACCACCACCAGCGGTCCGGCGCTGTGGGCGCCACGACACCACTGCCAACCCATACATCTGACGTGTTGCCAACTACAGGTGTTTCCATTTTTCTGATCACCAGCTGTATCTGTTTCCAAAATGACTTTTACCACTAAACATAAAAAAATGTTCGTGTAGACAAGGTCCATTGCCAGGGCACTACAACAAGGGAGGTAAGATAATCTTTGGAGGGGCTAACTGTAATTAATCTTATATTCACTCATACATAAAAACAAGCAAATCAGAGTTTCAGGGGGCTGAAAGTGGTCGCACTAAGCTGAGGCCCGTGGCCACCCCTAGCTACGATTTGAAGTAGACTATAATTCGAATGTACGTTAATAATAATAAAAAAAGCTATTTTTATTTTTACACAAGATCTATCCCACATGTGTTTTCAGTTTTAGCATTCAATTTGACTTTTGTATTATAATGTTATTACGCTGTAAATAATAGAGCTCCGCAATTTGTAAGGTCATAATAGTAAATATCAATAAATATTTGTCTTATGTATAAATTTATATCACTTTGCTAGTAAACGTTAGCTCCCATACGCCATCAAACTTTAACAACCTGGTTCTAAGCCTTTCCGCTGCTAGTTGTTTCGCCCGAGTCTTCGGCGTGCTGAAAACTATAGGTGAAAATCATACTTAAACTCTCTAATTATTTACATTTTTTAGTTTGCGCACAAACAACCCAAAACAACATATTTATGCAATTACACAAGGACTTCATTATACTCGTACATAAAATTATGGTAATTTGAATTGTTGAGTAAACAAATGATAAAACACAGTCTCCACAGACAAGCAAACTCAGCTAGTGAAATATATTAGCGTGATAACCAGTAGTGTCATTCAGCCAGTTATTGAAAGTGTGTCTTTATCTCCAGATCTAGTATTTACGAAAAAAAGTCCCTAGTAGTGCTACTAGTTTTAAAAAATTAATATTCAAAATATCAACACAAAAAATGATATATGAATCAGGATCGTCATTCTAGATTTTGCCAGGGGAGGGCAAGATTGTCTATTGACATAAGAATTTCAAGTTTTTCTTTTATATTAGTATACAAATTATTAAAAACCATGTGATTCTCAAACTCACAGAGGACAATTGATCTCCTGCTCTCACCAAATGATACCCCCGGAGAACATTGTAGACATTCGAAACTGATAAATAGCTGACATATATGACATATTGTTCATAGCCGATTATCAAATAGATCAAAGAATTGCTCTACGGCCTCAGAAATAAATGTTTGCGCCCTAGCATAAGAAAAATTCAACGACAAAAGTCCAATAAATGAAGTTGTCATTAAGGAGATCGAACACTTCACGTTAAACGTTTCTAACAAAGGAAGACTTTTTGATCGACACTTATACAGGGATTGTGAGCGTACAGTGAACATACCACACACTTTGTCCATTCTTCTTTTTAACAATCTTCAGAAAATAATTCTTTACAGCGAAAACGTTATACTTCGTTTGCATTTTCATATAACACGTAGGATCATTGTAGACATTCGAATTTGATAAATAGTTAGCATCTATTATTTATAGTTAATAGGTGGTTCAAATAAATCAAAGTACCTTGTGATATTCTAATTGATAGTTAGGTACGAAGGAATTGCTTCAACGATTTTTTTTCCTTATGTGTCTTGTTCATGTATCTTCGAAAACGGATTCAGTATTATTCCTTTTCTAATGCTTCTTGTAGACGATCCAAGAAAACTTGAACAAGACCATTCAATACCTCAAATTTACACGTTCAAAGGAGTATCGTTCAAGACACTTGAACAAGAGTCTCAAATGGTCTTGAAACAACTTTTACACGATCAAGAGGTATTGAATCATGTTTATATACTTATTGATAGATGGCAGTCCAAAACAAGTGAATGAAACTATGAAAAAAACGAAAGCAAAACTGCGTACTGATTTAGTTCAGACCTGCACATGACCCTAATAGCATGTTGGTTTCCAGCAAGTCTTTCACTATATTTGATTTTAACTTGCTAGACTTTCCGTGCACTGTATACCTACTGCAGGCCTTTTGAAAAAATTACCCGCAAATGTCGTAATTTGATTTTCACTTGCTAAATTTTACTTGCCTCGGAGGCTTGCTACAACTTTGTAGCAAGTGTGTCAGTTCTAATTTCTACCAACAGGTACCACTAAAGTCTAATCTTAGAAATCTCCCCGCTAGGCCGCCATTTGTAGTAAGTGCAAAGTGTGTGAAGCATTAAAACAAGTGGATAATTAAGATAATTACGTAAGTATCCAGTATGTAGAGATAATTTATATTTTAAACGTGTATTGTTTGACAAAGTTGTTGAGGAAAATATACTGTGTGATTGTTCGTATACAGTAAATGTTCGGTTTGTAAAAGGCATGCAATGCAATGCAAGTATATACTTGCAGAAGACTTACTACACTCACTTGCTGAAGACCTGCTGTTGACTAGCAATGCAAGTATATACTTGCAGAAGACTTACTACAAACTTGCTGTAGACTTGCAGTGCAAGTGGTATCCTTGCAGAGACTTGAGTCAAACCTGCACTAACTTGCTGCAGACTTGCTGTGCAATTGCAGGGCAAGTGGAAACTTGCAGTAGGCTTTCTCTGCAAGTAAACCCCATGCAGAAATTTGCTTTGCAAACTTACCATACACAAGCACTGCAGGCTTGCTGCAAGTTCGAAGAGCATTAACTAGGAAGTTTGCATTAAACTTGCATCAAACTTGCAGACTTGCATCACAAGTCTGCTGCAAGTTTGCCAGACTTGAATTGCAAATCTGCTGCAAGTTTGTTGCAAGTCATTTTTGCTATCTGGGGAATAGCTATGATATTACCATATCTTTCCTAACATTCTGCAGGCATTTGGAATTTAATAGATTACCGGTATATTAAATCATTTAGGAACCAGATCAATTGATTTTGTAACAACCCCTTTCGAATTTTCTCAAAGTATTTTGCCCCTTTACATTAAATGCGGGTTAGGTTAGCTTAAGTTAAAAGAGTAAAGTGCTGGTAGATATAAAATCTCTGTACTAAGCTTTTTAAAAATCTGATTCTTCAAATAGCTTACTGATGGCAGAATCACACTCAAAAAGAAATATCAAACTGTTTTCCAAAATTGTATCACGAGGCAATGACTACCTTTTGATGTTTATGCTATGGCATCAAAGACTGTTTAAAGAAAAGGCTGAACACGTAGAAAACCAAACGAAGCAATGACGATATATATTTTTTTTTCAGTCATTGGACTTACCGCTCATATCTGCATTAAGTACATTCACAAACCTATCCCATATTTGGTACAGGTTAAGAATAACCCGTCAAACAAGTAGTAATTTTACTGTTAAAATGTGTGAGTGCGTATGAAAAAGGACTGTTTGGGATAATAATTTCCACTGACGGAACATGCCTGTATAATGTAGGAAACAAATATTTTATGCTTAGAAGTTTAATGTGGCCTGTATCAAGTTATAACAAGAACTATAGTTGAGTTCAAATGAGTGAATACGATGTCAAGGGTTTGTTGCACTATTCTTATTCTTATGTTTCTTGCACTATAACCTCCGTCGATGACGCGCCTGCTCCCGAGAGACGTACTCTCGCGTGGGCCCCTTTCTATGTTCCTGCCCTGACTCTGTTAAATAGCATTCTCGATTTTAATGGTTTTTTTTTCACTTCGTATGTGTGGCATATGTCTGAATGCGCGTTGGTACCTTACGGGAAAGTCATCGTAAAATTGACTTGCACGCATGAAAGAAACTCCTGCCTAAAGAAATAACTTCTGAAATACTACGTGTGAATTCCGTAATAAAATAATTGCATATTTATAATAGGATAACATGTAATAATTTCCAGGGTACTTCAGTTTGCAAGCATAACATCAATCTGTATGCAATTATTTTTTTATTATCCCAGATTAATAACTGTACAAAACGTCTTATTAAAGCAAGAAAAGTCAGATATATAGTTTTTATTTAATGAACTCTTCTTTCTTTAATCTACACCCGATATTCTTGTATATTAAATTCTCAAATTAATACTTATACCTATCATTGCCTCAAAATTTAACAATAGTTATGGGCATGCAAGCACTGCAACTACATAAATCTTGTATATTATCAACAAAAATACTAACAATATCTTCCAGCCTAGATATTAGATTTTCTAAGCACACTTTGAACATCTGAAAAGATGAGTTGATTTTATGTTTTACGTCCCGTTCAGCAGCGAGGCTATATGAGACGTGGACCTACTGATTAACGTGGAATCCGAACCACATGAGCTCCCGCCGGGAATCGAACCCGGGTCTCACACGCCAAAGGCGCGTACGCTAACTGCTAAGCCACGGAGGAGCTCCATCTGAAAAGAGTCAAGATATTTATTGAACAATTGTCGCAAGCACACTTTGAATATCTGAAAAGAGTAAAGATATTTATTGAACAATTGCCGCTATGTCTCACGACGCCATCATACTTTTTTTGTACTTTCCTGCACTCAATTCGAGCGCTGATTAGCTATTGAATGCTCTTGAATTGGATTGTTTAGAACAGGACCGAAACGAAACTATTGAATTCAAGACAAACATGACGTCAGTGCTGACGTCTTTTCCATAAAATAGTCTTGAATGGTCTTGAACAAGACTCTTGTTCAAGCTTTCTTGGATCGTCTACAAGCAGTATAACTGTTAGTTGATATACTAAACGTCTTACATCAGTCATAGACAACAGGGAGTAATCTACACCCCCGAGCACCCCCTACCACCCCAAATTTTTTTACACACACCCCTGGATGAAAAAAGAATTCTCTCCCAAATCCAATTCTATCAATCAGTATCATATAAGCTACTTATAACGTCAAGTTGAAAAAGGTTCAGCGTTTAGGAAAGAAGGCAATATTCTTATTTATTTCACTTCAAAATACGAAGCGACCTCGTTCTCACGTACGGCTTCGAGAACCATATGACTTCATTGTTTCGGGCGGGGTTTCGATCAAAACAATTGACAAACAGACCCGCTCATACCTACCCTACTGGTCTCCGCGGTCGTTTCCCAGAAAAGAGATTGATGGACAGGTGCAGATGACTGAAATTGGCAACGTCTTGAGTGGTCGTTCACCTACCTCCTCCTCAATAAGGAAAAATATGACAATATAGTAATAAGCCTATACCTGATTCAGTTGGTCAGTGCTACTCTGCAAGTGCTGTATCAATGGACGCAAGGGCGCAAATCCTTGGGGGCCGAGCCCCCCCAAAGCTCATGTAGGCCCCCTAATATACTTATGTATATACAATATTTGGCATAATTTGAGTGCACTTTGTCTTTATATATATACAGGGGTGTAGCCACGGGGGGGCCCATCGGGGCCCGGCCCCCCCAAATGAGTTCTTGGCCCCCCCCAAATGACCAGCTTATAAAACATAATCGTAAGATTACCTCGCTTCAGTCATTTAAAAATAACGAAGTTTACATATAATTAATAATTTTCGGTAAAATAGTATGGAAAATACAATTCTACCATACCGATCGAAAAATAGTGTGGTATCCAGGGGCGTCGTTAAGGGGGGTATGGGTGGAGCTCCGCCCCAAAAGTTCTCAATTTCTTAACAAGTTGGCAAATTTTGGCAATTTGAAGAATGCCGCTTTGTTCGTGCTGCAAATCATTTCAGTTCTTTTATAGACTTGGCATAAATTTTGTGTAGTTTCCTATCTTAAAATAAATTGATATAATCGTTGAAAACTTCTTTACTTGTTGCAAGTGATCAGTGCCGGATTTACTTACAAGCTATAGTTTAGGGCCCCACTGTCTTGTGGGCCCCGGAAACCTGAAGAAAACTGGATATCCATTTCCAATGTATAAAAAAAATCAATCAATAAAATAAAATTTACATATACGTAGGACGTAGCAACAGTACTTACTGTTGTGTAGGCTAATATGATGTAAGTAATGGGGCGTTTACACTTAGTCGATTTGCGTTCGATTCAGTTGAATTGACGTCACTTTCAACTTAATCGACCGTGTAAACGGGACTTCAACTTAATCACTTGTTGATCGAAGGTGGCTAATCGACTGGCAACTGAATTGAAAGACGTTCTATTTTCTGTGGTTGAAATAATTGAACACATCCATCGATCTGATTCGGCCTAGTTGCTTCGATTTAGTGGCAAATGCATCGAGTCGATTTAGTCGTGCGACTAAATCGACCAAGTGTAAACGCCCCATAATGGTGCCCCTTCTGCTAGGCTGCTTCCTAAAATATCATTAGTTTATCCATTTCTGTATATAGGGTGCCTACTTTCACCTGGACACGTAAAGAGCCCCATTACCTTCAACAGCTTAGGGCCCCACTAAACCTAAATCGGACTCTGCATGTGATCACACTTCACTTTTGTTCATTTGATATTCCTAAACATTTTGAAGAATCTTTAATGAAAAATCGGGAAATTGTATCACTGACAAAAGCTAAATAGACGTGGCGTGCAAAATTGAAACAAAGACAGACAGAAGAAGCGTTTCAGTTGCAGGTAGAGCATTGGACACAAAAGCATTTGATACAAGAGCGTATACAAGACAACACGAAGATTGTGGAGATTAATAAGAAAATAATAAGAATTAATAGGCCTATTAATAAAATAAGAACAAGTCAGTGACTAGTTAGTATAAACTTTTTACCATGTATAGTATGTAAATTTGAGAAATTTAAGCGTTTTTTCCCAATAATAAAATATCAAAGGAAACTAGATTTTGATACCAGAGTGAATATATTGTGTAACCGTGTCTGCTTTGTGTGTGAATAGACCTTTCCCTTTTAACAAAAAGTGATCATATTAATACGGAGGAAAACAATAGATTATTTCAGTTGTTTTGCAGTAAGACTCTATTTACAGGGCTTTTCGAGTAGAGAGAACTGAACAAAATGTGTTTTGGGAATGGTATCACAGTAGATTTCTGGGGGCGTTGTTCGTAAGGGAGAAAAGCTACAATGGATGTCAAGCAGTGCCGTGCCTTGGGATGGGGCGACCGCCCCGGGTGCAGATGTAAAGGGGCACAAACTTCGGGAGAAAAATGCATGTGCGTACACATGTATAAAATGCAGGGAAAAAAGTAATTAAAAGTGCTCAAAATCAACAGAAAGCATGGTTTAATTTTGAAAATTTTCTACCGCTTCGCGCCAAGCATGGTGGCGCTTCGCGGCTGGTCTCTCCATCTCACCCATATGTACGGGGGCACCGTCGTATACTCTCTCCCGGGCGCTGACTTACCACGGCACGGCACTGGAGTCGCTTCCACTGTGAACCTAAGTGCAAGATTTCAAAAGCCACATTTTGGGGTTCAAAACGTCTGCTGGGTAAAAAAAAAAATTAAAAAAATTGACCGGTGTGTGTTTGAGTTCATTTTCATACAAATATGTTGCCTTTCCTACCTTATTTTTAATCCTGTAATTGCTTCTTTCGAAAGTAAAACAAAAATTGCAATTCTTTCTTTCTTAAGTCAAAGCATTACATATACCGCTGTATGTTACTTATGTAGCTCACAGGGCCGCAACTATGGGGAAGGAAGCGAGGCACGTGCCCCGGGCGCGTGATTGGAGGGGCGCCTAAAAGGGAGGTTATATATTAGTATTTTTTCTGCCGGTATTTAATATATTTCATGAGAGTGCGAAATCATGAAATCGAAGTGGGAGGAGACGAGGACTGAAGTTAAAAAACTTTGCGCACTTTTATGCTTCAAAGTTTCGATATAGAAAGTTCACGTATTTGGGCATCCAGAAGTAGTAAATTATACAAAGTTAGGAATTACTAGTATACCGCTGATCACTAGTTCATCTAATAATTAAATATGAAATACACGTTGATTACATATGAATTACTTTGGAAACTTCTGACATTATTTCAGTGTATTATCCCCCCAGCAAGGATTTAGTGAGGGAATTTTGTCCAAAAATATTTAGTGGAGGGAATTTCCCTGTTCCTCAAGGATTTCGCACCCTGTTTCACAAATAAATTTCACTATTTCAATTCGATAATAAATCTCATATTATAATATGAATTATAGTGCATTTTCATCTTCTCTAACTACATACATTATTCATTTTGGTAGAAAATCATTCTACAAAGACATTCTCTCAGGCTTTCTCCAACTTCTCTGCCAGAGCATTTTTCCGCACCCTACCCAACAAGATCCAGCGTTTTAGCAAACGTCCTTAAAATATGAAGTAGATGAGCTAAGGAGGTACTTGTGTGCAGGTTAGCCTGGTCTCTCACTGAACCCCTTAATTGAATGTTTATGTAAATTATATGTCCCTATATCACAAGCAGTAATAGCCTACCTTATTCTACGTCTTTAAATGCATTTCTACAACAGATTATAGCTTTAGAGGTTCTCGTGAGGATTGGGTGACGCGGATTATCTAACCTAGACATAAGTTGTCAAATTAGCAGTTGTGCATCGTGCATGGTAATAATGATCCTGAGTTGAGGTGTAAAATTGCACTCCAAAGTGGAACAAGGGTTATTCGTATTCGTATCTCAGACGAGGCATGGAATGGGACGAATATGAAAATAAGGTTGCTGTAATAGATTTCCACAGGGTTGGTACAAGTAAGACTAAGATTTTCAAAACACTTTTCATTTTTTTAAATCAATTTTTAAAATCAAGACTTAGCAATGTCAAGTCCCCCCCCCTTCCCAATCTTGTAATGCTCGCTACGCCTCTGATGGTATCTCTTCCTTATACCGATCGGAAAGTAGCATGGTATACCTTTTTTTGTGACAGCAGATTACACAATTTACTGCGATTTATATTTGACAGTTTGATGACAAACGTTTTAACAAGGTACTATAAATACTACCATAAAAAATTGGTACTAAATTAATTTGTAAGTACAGTACATTATATTTTTATATGCTCTATCTCATGTTTTATAAAACATATTTTTATCATATGGAAAATTTGGTGAAAAACAAAGTTTTTATTCAATTTTCAGTCTGGATTTCATTCGCTTTTTTAAAAATGCTACTTGGTGTAAAACAGGAAGTAAGATATAGCTGTTAATAAAATAAATGTTTGTTTAGTCATGAATAATAAATAAATATTTTTGTTAGGAAATCTTTAAGAAATTAAGTGCAATTTCAAAGAAAATCAATTTTATGTAGATAGGTTCTGTGTACAAAGGCTTAAACTGAAATAGTTACGCACAAAGGTATAACATTTGGTCCGGGACAGTAGTTCTGAGTTAAATATAATAAAAACCATCTGGAATATAATTCATGGAGAAAAAGTATAATAATAATAATAATAACAATAATAATAATAATAATAATAATAATAATAATAATAATAATAATAATAATAATAATAATAATAATAATAATAATAATAATAATAATAATCTTAAAAAGCAGTGCTTTTAGTTTTCCGAGAGGAAACCAAAATTTTCCGGCTTTTTTCAGGCCTCAAAAACACTAGCTGCAACACATTTTGTTTGGCTTGGCCCCCCTTCAAAAACGACGGCCCCCCCTACATTAACCTGCTGGCTACACCCCTGTATATATATATATATATATACCTTCTGCATCTGATTGCCCCCCCCCAAATTTACATAGAAATCGGCGCCCTTGAACGGACGGAAGTTAGAAGGGTGTTGTCAAAACGTTTTCAGAATTGAAGAGATTGACCGAGGTAAGAATTATATATATTTTTAGACTGAGTCTAGTCGCATTTGTCGCTAGATTAATTTTTTGTAAAGTATATTTTTATTCACGTAAATTCAATGAGCGGATTGTTAAAATTACATTAAAAAAGACAAGACAGAAAGATACAAAATATTTGTAAATTGAAAAACAATCTCTGGAAAATAATTAAATCAATGAATAATTTTCTTATGAAAGATATTCAGAGGCAATAACGTAGAAAGGAAGGGGCAGGAGCGGAAATTAAGAGATCAATAATATTACAACAATTAACGTTAACAACAGGGTTAGAATATTAAAATGAAATTGTAACTATGTACAGAATTAATTACTAAACCAATGTGATTTCAGCATGGAACGAGGGAATTTTTTCCTAATTAATATTTTTGGGGAAAAAATCACCCAATAAAACTTGCTGGGGATGAATAAATTGAAATAATGGCAGAATTTTGCAAAATAATTACAATAATTCGTATTTAATCAATTCATATGTAATTACTGCCAAAAGTGCCAAAATATTTCTGTATTTCTTCAAGAAACAGTCTTTAAATTAAGACGAAATGATATTTCTTTTGAGTGGGAGTACAACTTGCTCAAATATGGGGATGGGGAATATCATAACTCAAGATCAGATGAGTCATTTTTTTATTGGTTTGTTATTTAGCAGGAGACAATAACGGATTTGAAGTTCGTTTTCTCCTTGTATTAATGAAATCTTTTCAACTAAGTTTCCTATTCGTGCTAATATGAAATTTTATTTTAATGATCCAAAGTACAGAAATTAATTTATTACGAAATGTAAGTGTTTTTTTTTTTTTTTTTTTTTTAGCAGATTGAGCTCCGCTCCATCAATGAAAGCTGCGAGGAGGGAGAGGAGGAACACAGAACCAGTTACTCTTGCTAATAGTTGCGTACCAAAATATACTGTTTTATTTGAGTTTGTTTAAAAATGTAAATCAGTATTCTGAGAGTACCCCCTTTTATTTTGAAATCCCCCCCAGGTAAAAATTTCTGGCGTACTCACTGATAGACAAGCAAAATAATTGCTTTTCCATGTTAATACAATGGTGAACAAGGTCTTCTTTAAAATATAAAGAGAGAACTGGCAACCTTCCTTACTTGATTATAGTGACATTTTTTTTTCGATTCAATACCTTGCTCCACATGTTCTGTTATTTGTAAGAAGTTACGAATGCGATTTATCTTAAAACTACCCATATCTTTCTTCACAGCGGCAAGGGTAGTGTTCATTTTGACATTTGAAGGATAAAAAACTATTCGCAGATTTATGAGTAAGATAAGTGTTTTTAATATGGGGAGCTCTACACTAAGCACTCGGAATAGCCCTATTGCCCTAATAGGCAACTTTCTCTTATACTTATTTCAACGACAGGTCATTCGAACAAACAGAAACTACCTACTTTAACACTTCAGACTTTACAGTATAATAGTACTTACCTTTAAACGGATATATAGTGATTTCTTCGCAGACACTGAAAGTATTCCGCACATCACACTATCTCAACTCAAAGGAATTGAGAGCTCTGCAGAATAGCATACCCTGTATTGTCAAATCAAAACAAAGTACCCATTGATATAATATCATTTAGCCATACCTTCCCTATTGTTGAGAAATTTCATTTCCCCAAATTAGGAACCTATAGCAACTTTTCTGTTCATTTTACATTAATGTGATTGTATATTTTTCAAATTATTTTCTAGTTTAAATTAATGTTCATTCTACAAAATTTATCAGATTACAGCCATACTTATTTTACAATTATACGGTAATTACTGAATTCCTATATTGCACAATTTACAGGTCGCTTGTTATTTTATACCGATTATTTCAGTTACAGCGCACTGGCAGTTGTAACACTACCAGACTTTTTTTATTTTTGATTTGATTTGATTTGACAGTACTTTTAAATTCATATATATATATATATATATATATATATATATATATATATATATATATATATATATATATATATATATATATATATATATAAGCTCTTGTCTAACGAAATAGCTACCAGTAAAAACTATATTTCTTGTAAAACATACAAACTTGTGAAATTTGAAGTAATGCAATACAATACATATCCTAAAAGAGTGTTTATATTTATTGGAATAACGAAAAACACAAAACCATTTTATGGTAGAGGTTCTTTAATTCGATGATATTTTTAACAGAGGTACACAAAATATTGTAATTTTGTCTCGACATGATTAGTCAACAAAACGAAGTTCACTCAAACAAAGAAACATTTCTTTTAAAAAACTTGAGAATATTTACTCTAAATGAAGAGTAAAAATGCCATAATATACAGTGTTACACTGTTTACATAACTTGGTCATTAAATCCACTTTATATCAAGATTCTAAAACCGCACTGAAAAGATTGATTCAAGGAGAGAGTGGGACGAGAAGAAGAATCAGAAGAAATTGGCTAGTTTCTTGGTTAGGGGAATAGATGGGAAAACGTAACAAAAATGCAACATTAAATTTATTAGCATTAGCATTACTGCTTTTTCAGACTTTCCTAAACATACCAGACCTTTACAAATATAAAACTATAACAATAATTTCACTATCTCGATATATTTTACTAAAAACATTAAAAATTAAACTTTTTTACAATGTTAGCATATGATATTTAACATAAAATGTGTTGAATCTGTTCCGAAGCGTATAATATTTAACAAAATGTGTTGAACCTGTTTCGAAGATCAAAATATTTTATTCAGTAATAGGTAATCAATTTAAGAATGAATGAATACCAGGTTATGTTTAACATTATTCTTACAGTAGGAAAAAAATAATATACAATATTCTAGAAAATAATTTTACTAATTTACATACACGCATTAAATGAAAAAATGAAATGAAATCTTTAAGTTTTACGTCCCACGGTTATGCCGGTTAGGCTAAAGGAGACGGTGATGATGAGAGGTGAGTGAAATGACGGAATGAAGAAAATGGGAGAAAACGGGAGAACCCCGAGAAAACCCACGAGAACGGTGTTTGTCCACCACACGCATTAAATGGATATTCATTCAATAGATACTTATACATTTATAGTAATTGCATCTTCAAATAATTAGGAAAATTCTGTTAACAAAAGATAGTTACTTTTGTCACATATTTTCACATATTATTCAATAATAAGAAATAATTCAATATATGAAAGCTAAATACTCTAATCACTTCTCATTACGTTTATAAATACAAATCACAGAAGAGCATTCTGTTTAAATAAAAATTTCACCATGAATTTTATTAATTTTGTCTCGACTTTTGTCGATTAATTTTAAGGAATCAGTCCTAAAAATAAAACTCCTCAGATTGTATTGATATGTTGTAATATGATTATTTTAAGCTGCATTTAATTGCATGATGTGAACTTTTAAGTATGATTGCAACCAAACAAAATGAATACATGTGTAACATATATTTGTTCAAGGTTTACTTCAATAATACATATTAAACGATCATAGTTTTGAAAAATATTGTTTATATATAATTGAAAAATATTACGTGCTATTTTGCTGATTTGTCTCTAACGTTTGCATCGTAAAACTTTAAATCATCGAATAAAATGTATGATCATAACAAAATGTATGCAATAATGGTAGATGCTTTATATCATTTCATACGTATTTTATGATTAATTGTAAGTAGAAAGATGGGATTTTAATATACGCATTTAAAACATGTTTACTTAAATGTAGTATATTTAAATTTTTGGTCCCTCAATATAACATCAAATTATGTCAACGCCACTTGAAATGATTTAGTTTCGAGTTACGTACTACGAGAAAACATTATGGTATAATCTATGTATAAACTCGTACAAACAATGATATTGAAAGATATTTGTATTATATTATTAAAAAATAAATGCTTTAACATTTCATACGTATTTTATACTTGATTGTAACTAGAAAAGTGAAGTTTTAATATTTGTATTTATATAATAGAATCAAACCTTTTATTACTTAAAATATTTAAATTTTTGGTCCCTCAATATAGTATCAAATTATGTAAATGTCACTTGAAATGATTGTTTCGTTTACGTAACATTAAAAACATTAGTGTTATAATCTATGTAGAAGCTCATAAAAACGATATTGAAAGTTATTTGAATCTTTATTACATTATCAGATCCGTACTTATTACCAGAGTTTCTGAGTGCATTAAATATCATTTTATAGGTTCGAAACTAGAAAAAACATCTTGAAGATTTAGTTCGTTTACATATTTGGGAAGAAGTACATTGTATACATTGATTGATATGGTTAGAAATTGAAATAAAATTTTATGGTTGGTTTCTTTCTAAGCTGTTCTGTATATTTAATATACATAATCACAGACATTATACTTGTGAATAGATGAATTCAATATGCCGCATTTATACTTTGTACATCTATCTACCTATATACAACCAAATAGAAACATATAAAACAAACCAAATATGTATTTCCTGATATATGCATATTTTAACTGAGTTTTCAAGATGTGATCACTAGTTTACAATTCTGATAGGCATCAATACCATTAACTTTGTTATACATATATTACACATTTTTCTTGAATAATAATGTGTTTGAAAAAATGTTACAATTCGTTAGTTATTCACATTTTCTTTATTCGTTACACAGATATAAAAACTTTGAAGTATGATTTCGAAAATATGTGAATTTAATCGAATATATTTCTAATACTATAAAATATTAATATTAGCTACAAGTTTTTGTTTCGTCGTCACTGTAAACGCATTATTAAAATCAGAGTCCTAGTAAAATAGGTATTATGCAATTATCACCAAGAGAATAAGAAAAAAATTGTTGCTATATACATGAATTGTTTCCATCACGTTCTTACATTGGTTCTTAAGTTGTCTATAACACAGAATTTATTTTACACAATCTTAATATCTTTATGTTTCATATAAATCTAGAACTTTTTTGCAACACCACGAACTATTCGCCGTTCAGTCTGTCGATTATTATAACATTAATAAACTGCCTTTTATCATAAGCAGTTCAGTTTAATTCCCCCCAATCATGAGAGGTTTTTGGTATGGGTGAGAAACCCAATACATCTACTTCAGTAACTAATGGGTATCCTGTATAATTCAGATACATACTGATCGAAACTAATAGGGGAGACACTTATTGCACACGTTTCATTTTTTAGGTTTGAAGTTGAAGCTTAGGAATTATTTTTCGAATTACAAATTTATCATGGATCTATAACGTGACAATTATAATTGTTCTTTTATAGCTTATCGACCCTCTTTATAGCTGTTATTGTTATTGTTATTATATGAAAATTGTTATTATTATTTTAAAACTGTATGTTATTTAGTTTCAAGTAAAATAATATAAGTTGATATATGCATAAATTATTGCATGCGAGAAGAAATTTTGTATTAAAATGTTTGCGATAATAGTAAGAATATAGTATTATTCAGATTCTTTGAAGATGGGATAAAGGCGACACTGGAAAATTATATGATTTTAAG